>NW_027185779.1:1206490-1226774 GCF_028583685.1 Petaurus breviceps papuanus | reverse complement strand
CTTCTTCTTCTTCTTCTTCTTCTTCTTCTTCTTCTTCTTCTTCTTCTCCTCCTTCTTCTTCCTCTTCTCCTCCTCCTCCTTCCTTCTTCTTCTTCTTTTCCCTCCTCCTCCTTCTTCCTTTCCTCCTTATACTTCCCCTTTCATCCTTCTCTTTCTCCTTCCCCTTCTCTTTCTTCTCCTCCTCCCTCTTCTTTTCCTTCTCACCCTTTTATTGTTCTTGTTTTTCTTTTCCTTCTCCTTCACATTTCCTTTGACTCCTTCCCCTTTTTACCCTTCCCCTCTCCTCCTCTTGTTGTTGTTAATATCATCATTATTATTATCATCTGATATTGGGCTGTTTAAGAACTACCCAGTACTCTTTTCCACTGTACCACAATACTTCTGCCAGACCTTGCCAAGAATGACGGTAAGAAATAAATAACCCCTGCCTCAGAGAAGGCATTCTACTGTTAGACTAGAGCACATATAAAGGTTGGAAAATACAAACTAGGGGTGGCTAGGTGGCGCAGTGAATAGAGCAGCAGCCCTGGAGTCAGGAGGACCTGAGTTCAAATCTGTCTTCAGACACTTGACATACTTACTAGCCACATGACTTTGGGCAAGTTAACCCCAATTGCCCTCAAAAAAAAGAAAGGAAAATACAAACTATGCACTCAGCAGTTCAAGAGGGAAGGAATGATAAACAGCAAATCACATCTCTTCTCTGGGCCTCAGTTTTTCTCTGTTGTAAAATGGTGTTGTTAGATGTTCTCTAAGGGTCTTTTCAGCCTTGAAATCCATCATCTAAGTTACTTTACCCCTCCTGTTGTCAGTTCCACGTCTTTAAAATGGAGAACACAGTGTATTGAAAAATGTTCCACTAAAAACCAACAAAAAAACCTCCAAATCTAGGTTGCCCCACTCCCCCTATAAATTTAAAAATCTTTTTAGTAGTGAAAGTACTGCAAAAGCTATTTCTTAAGGAACTTTTCTAGGCCTAGGCTATCCAATTGGAAAGTAAAATAAAATTAAATGAGGTATTAATTTTTATTGTTTTCCAAACTTAATAACTTCAGATTTTTGCCTTTTTTCAGATTTATAATAACATGACATTTACCTAGCACTTTCAGTTTTGTGAATCTTTCTACCAAGAAAAACATGAAATTAAAAGAAATTTGAATTATGTGGCAAACCCAGGAACCAAGCTCATCTGTCATTTTCCAAATTGTTTCTGTACATAAACTCTGTGCCGTCTCCATTAATGGTATAGATAAATCATGTGTGACTACAGATTAGTTAATTGGCAATAATGACAAAGAGGTAACAATGCTACTTAAATATTAGCACAATTAATACTATTACTTAGGGCTTAATTAAACTGTCTTGAAGCCTATTGGGATTAGCATGGTGAGTGTGCAAAATGCCGGTGTTTTGTATAAACAGTTTTCATTGAGATACCTCTAAAACACTTTTCAGGGAAATAAGCTTTTTGACTAAAATGTGTGATAAGGCAGCAAACAGGAGATGTTATCTGTGAGAAGGAAAACAAACAAGCATTAGAGTTTTCCCGGAGTTTAGAATTGGCTGTTAATGAAGCTATCCCAAGTCTCTCTGAGCTAACATCTGCTCTGAGTGAGAATGGGTTTGTGCAAAGCATACCAGCAGTTCAGTGGCTGTGCCCCTTTCCCCCTTGCTTCCTTTCTTGACGGCTGCTGCCCCTCTCCTTCCCTGAAGTGGAAATCTCCATTCCATTTCCCTGAATTAGGGTAGGGGGAGCCAGGAAGAAGGAAAAGCAGTCTGAAATGGTAGCAGAAACAGTGACTCTAGAAGTGAAAGGATCTGAGTTCAAATCTCACTTCAGAAGATTACTGCCAATGGTCAAGTGACTTTTGTCTTCTGTTTCCTTATCTTCTTTTTTTTTTAATCTGCGGTTGACAAGATGACCTCTGCTAACACTGCTACTTCTAGACAGGTGATCCTGTGACCCTGTTAGTAGTAAGAACAACCTATGAGGCAAGGGACATTTTGAAATTTTGAGTTCCAGAGTCTCTTTCTCTCCAAAAGGCAAGCAGTATGACATCCATTAAATACATGAAGTCATGTAAAACATATTTCCATATTAGTTGTGTTCCAAAAAAAAAAGCAACTAAAATGAAGAAAGTGAAAAATTATGTTTTAAATTATACTCAGAGTTCATTAGTTTTCTCTCTGGGGGTGAATAGCATTTTTCATCATGAGTTTTTTGGAATTGTCTTGGATGATTGTTTTGGTCAGAGTAGCCAAGTCTTTTACTGTTGATCATTGTTACGATATTGTTGTTACATGCTCTCCTGGTTCTACTCACTTCACCTTGCATCAGTTCAGGTAAGTTTCTATTGGCATGATTCTTCATTGACCCCTTGTTTCCTTTTAAAGTTGCCTCTCTTCAGTCAGTTGGTAAAATTCAACATACTTAGGAAAGAGGTAACTGGAGAGATGTTATAAATAACCAGAATCCTTAATTGGAAGATGTAGAACCAAGTTGAGGGCAGCTAGGTGGCACCATGGACAGACCACCAGGCCTGAAGTCAGGAAGACTCATCTTCCTGAGTTCAAATCTAGCCTCAGACACTTACTATCTATTGGACCTTGGGCAAGTCACTTAACCATGTTTGCCTCAGTTTCCTCATCTGTAAAATGAGCTGGATAAGGAAATGGCAAACCCCTTAAGTATCTTTGTCAAGAAAAATCTCACAAAGAGTTAGGCAAAACTGAAATGATTAAACAACAAATCATATTACCAAGAGGCATCAGGACTACACCATCTAAGGTGTGAGTTGCCCTGGTTACATTTTTCACTATCATCTATCTATCTATCTATCTATCTATCTATCTATCTATCTGTCTGTCTGTCTGTCTGTCTGTCTGTCTATCTATCTGTCTGTCTGTCTGTCTGTGTGTCTATGTCTGTCTGTCTATCTAATCTATTTGATCTATATATCTATAGATACACACATACCCTGTAGGTCCCATTAACATGTATGTGTTGGCCATGTATGTGTCTAACGTGTGCCCTGTTCATAAATTTTCTTTGAGTGTTCATGTTTTTTGACAATACATAGCCCAATGTGTATTCCTTCCATGTGTATTTCTTGGTCATGTATGTTTCTGAATGAAGGCTGTTTATTCCTCCCTGGTCACCTAGTAACCCAGAGGAGAGCGTGCAGAATGTGCTTATTAGGGTGAGGGGTGGGGGAGACTGTGTCTTTTCTTGTCACTTAATTTGTTCTACTCTTTGATTAAGTGTCTTTTCTTTAGAATGAATATGTCTTCCTGTTGTCTGGAAAAATCAAATCCCTAAGGGACTACTCGTACCTGAGTTATGCATTTGAGTAGATGGGTTCCACAGTTCCACATGTGAAAGGGAGCCCTAGGTGATAGATACATAGCTTAAGTACCAGAGCAAAGATTGGAACCTAGGACCTTGTAGTGCATTGCAATATTTACAGCACCCACTGTGACTATAAATATTCCTGCATGGTGCTCCATCACAAAATATAGCAGACTCTCCAAATAGAAACAGCAGCAAAACATTTCTTCAGACACCAGAAAATCAAATCCCAACACCAGGAAACCTAATCTATCATAGCAACATAGAACTTAATGCACCACAATGTAGCAGAGAGCCATGCCATCCTTTAGCCTTCCCACAAACCACTATAAGATCAGTATTTTATTCACAAACCTGACTAACTCTTTGCCTAAGTGTCCTCTCTCTCCCATCCTCTCTCTGGCTCTGACTCCCAGCTTCTGGTGGGTTCTACTCAACCCTTCAGCACACTCCTCCCACCACAGGCTCCATGTGATTACATTCAACCTATTAAGGGGCAGAGCATATTTTCAAAGCAGGGAAAGTCTTCAAATTCCCCTAAGCTTATTAAGGGGCAGGGAAGATCTTTAAATTACCATTACCATTACAGAATTCTAATGCCAAAGTCCACATTCTTTCATTAGACCATCCTCTTGTGGCTTTGAATTTGTATTCAAAAAGATGGACATTGTGTTTGCCTTTGGATGCTTAAAAAGAAGAAAAAAAACACCTCACCTTTCATGCATTTGCATTATCGTATTTCTGGTGCTTTATGAAGAACTTTTTTCCTTGGAATAGGTTTTAGGTGTGGAATTAAGGAAGGTTATAAATGGTTCCCTTGTATTTTCAAATGTAGAAATAAATAGTTTCCAAGAAACCATTTTACTTAATCTGCTATTCGTGGGATAGATCTTGATTTCCCTCTTAGCCTGGAAAGGAGAAGAGTAGATTGAGACTGCCGTGCCTTATGTACTAAACCGAGTGCGAATTTGAGTGAAAGGTTATTTACAAAGTAAAAGTGAAAAAAAAATAACGGCCCAAGAATAATATCACTCAGATTGCTGGCTTTTTTTTCTTTTAGGCAAAATCATAACAAGTCAAGTTGTCAGCTTCTAGAAAGCCTCATTAGACAAGGTATTCAAATAAACTAGATTGATATATTCTATTCCAGGATGAAAAAAAAATATTTTAACCTTTTCCTGATTTATTGCACAACTTTTAGCAATTGCATTACAGAGAGTATGATCATTGCTGTTCTATGGTAGTCATTAATAAGTATAGTATTTTAAATGGACTTTATTAAATGAGGGATGGTTTGTATGAATTGCTGAAATGCATAGGTTTATCCTAATTCTAGCCAACTGTAAGGCAAAAAAAAGGTCATACTGACCTTTGTAATATCAGATTGAATTTCCCATCATAAAACTATTCAGAAACAAATTTTAATATAGCCTGTGTATGGGGATGCTTAGAATATAATATGCAACAAGATTAGACTCTCCTTTTAATTATGAACCTCTTGCCAACTTCTAAATGCATGGCAGTTTTGTTCAAAAGTTAAGAAACACACTGAAAATATAGAGCTTAAATGGACCTTAGTGGTCACATTATTCAAACTTTCCACTTTTACAGAGGCAGCTAGGTGGCTCAGGGTTTATAGTTAGAAATACCTGAGTCCAAATCCAGCCTCAGACAATTACTAGCTATGTGACCCTGGTCAAGTTACTTAACCTCAGTTTCCTCATCCATAAAATGGGGATTAATAATAGTACCTACCTCACAAGGTGTTGTTGTGAGGATCAAATGAAAAAGCACTTTGTACAGCATTTTACACATCTTAAAGCTCATATAAATGCTAGCTATTATTATGGAGGAGGAAATGAAATCCCAGAATGGTAAATTAATATGCCAAAGGTCACCCAAATAATAAATAGCAGAGCGGAGATTTCATACCAGTCTTCTGACCCCAAATAAAATGTTGTTTTCATGCTACCACATTAGAAATATTAAATTTATTTATAGGTAAATGGGTTTCTTTAGTGTCTTTGTTTGTTTGTTTTGTTGATCCATCATTGTATGGCTTGGGTTTATATAAAGTAGATTTAGTTATGGTGACATTGCTGAAGTGGGAATAATATGGTTTTTATATACTACTATGGAAATAACAGGATTGCTATAGCCATTTGGTCTGATTTCATCTCAACTCGTTTCCAAAGCTAGCCTGGCTTATTTCTTCACTGTTCCATGCAGTATAGATTTACTAATTACAGGTTATTGTCACCATCGTTACAGTTGGGCTTTTGTGCAGCCTGGGCTTTTCTCTTGGAGATTAGATATTTGCATGAATCTGTCAAAGACAGCTCAACGTTTGTTGGATTTTCATTTATTTCTGTAGGCTGTTGGTTTGCAACTCTTATTTTTTGAACATTCATATAATTTCCACAGTCCCCATGGAAGCTATTTGGGCTCTAATAGTATTTGTTTATTTTTTTTTAATGTTTATCCTTTGCATTTATTTGCATCCTCCTGAATAGTCTATTATGATTGTGACTATTATCACATGCTCACTGATTATAGGTAGAGATTTATCAGCCCAGCAGACTCAGTACAATTCAGCTGAACACATGATTATCAATGCTTGCAATGACTAAGGCCCTGGGCTTGGCAGTAAATGAATGTACAAATGGATGAAAAACATTTATTAAGCACTTCCTATGTGCCAAACACTGTGCTGAGTTCTGGGGTTACAAGCAGGGCACCACCATTCCTGTTCTCAAGTCCATATTCTAATGTGGAAGACAATCACAGATGGAAGGTTTCAGCTACAAGTTGCGTGGAAAGGCCTTGTGATCCTTATGGTATGATAGTGAAGCAGATGATAATGCATCTTCATGGATATCATTTCCATTCATAAAACCATATCATTTTCTGATGTGGAACCATTGAACAAGTTCCAAGACCTTAGAAGCAAGAATTTTCTTTTCTGTGTGTTCAGAGGCTGTGGCTGTTGAAGAGGTAGGGGTCGCCCCTGCAGAGGAGGGTTCCAGGTTGCAACTGTGGCTGGAACAGACTGGAAACACCACCAGTCATCTGGAATACATCACAATGTCCAGAGTTAGGGGGCATACCTGCCTATTGGAGGCCCTGAGTGTATATATAGATAAAAAGTAACATCATCCTTTGTCTTGAGGACCATTTATTCTGTGGCATTGTGGGTTGGGAAGGTACCATATAAACCCAGATCAGAACAATATGAAGTATAGTGTAATAGGAGCAAAGGAAGGGACCATATAAAATTTTCAATGAATATTTGAGGAAGGAGAGAATATTTTCAGATGAGGGATCAACAAAAACTATTACTTACTGTAGCACCAATGCAGTATTCACAACACCCATGATCACCGTAAATATACCTGCATGGTGCTCAATTGTGAAATATAACAGACTCTCCATATAGAAGACAGAAGCAAAACATGTATTCAAACATCAGAAAACCAAATCCCAAAACCAGTAAGCCAACTCCATCAAAGTAGCAAAGAAGTTAGTAAATCACAACAGCACAGAGAGGCACAGTATCCTTTAGCTTTCCTACAAACCAACATAAGACCAATATGTACTCACAAGCCTGTCTCCCTGGGAATTGTGCTCTCCTCCCATTCATCTAGTCTAGCTCTGACTCCCAGCTTCCTGTGGGCTCTACTCCAACATCAAACTCCTCCCACCATAAGCTCCATGTGATTATATTCAGCCTTTTAGGGGGCAGAATATATTTTCAAAGCAGGGAAGGTCTTCCTTCAAATTCCCTTAGGCTTATTAAGGGGCAGGGAAGATTTTCAAATTCCCATTACACTTACTTGCTCAAAATCCTGTAGTACATCCTTATTGCCTATAGACATAAGGCTGACATAGAAAGTCTTCCAACTTATCCTTAAGCTTTATGTTCCATTGTCCTCTTTTACAAAATCAAAATTTCAATCAAACTTAACTACTACATAAACTGCTGTACCATGCCTCTAATGTACTTCTTCCTTATCTTTGCCTTTCAGGATCATTCTCATCCTTCAGGGTTCCACTCAGGTGTCTTCTCCTAGGCAAAGCTTTCTAATTTCCATAAGCAAATTTTGCAAAAGTGTACCTTTGGGATTAGCATCAGAATCCAAGTTGGAAGATATTTCAGACATAGTCTAGTCCAACCCATACAACTTCCCCCTCAAAAAGCCCCCTCTATAATATCACTGTCAAGTGGAAATCCAAACTCACAGAATCACAGATCTTAAGGCATCTCAAAAACCATCCTGTCCAACTCATCCATATGCTGATGAATTGCCATAATCCAACAAATAGACATCTAACCTCTGCTTCAAAATCTCCAAGGAAGGAAATCAACCATCTCTTGAGTCAGTCCATTCCATTTTTGGACAATTCTAATTTCTAGGAAGTTTTGCCTGTTTCTACCAACTGCTCCCAGTCTAGCCTTTTGGAACCAAACCAAACAAATTTAACTTTAAGACAACTCCTCAAGTTCAGTTTCCACATGATAGTCCTTCAAATACTTAAAGACAGTTGGCATGTCTGCCCTTGTCTCATTTTTTGAACAAAGATGTCCGGTCCCTTCAACTGATTCTCACATGATCTGGATTTAAGGCTCTTCACCATCCTGGTGTCCTCTTCTGGACACTCTTCATCTTTTTTTGTGTAATTTTTTAAAAAAAAATTTAAACAAATAGAAAATAAGAAAAGAAAAAGGGACAAACTTAAGGGACAAAAATAAAGAAAAAAGTTGCCATGTGTACAGTAGAACATGAGAGAATTCAAAATATAAAACAATAAATTTCCATTTCAAGAAAGCCTATATAATAAATAGTACATGTGTCTTCAGAGTTGTTCATCTTGTCTTTGCTTCTTTGTAGGTTTTGTTTTGTTCTATGCTGTGCCCTTTTTACATTATCCTTTTTTATCCCCTTCCTCTCACTCTCCCTCTCCCCCAAGAAGGCTACAATTAAGCACAGTTACACACACCATATACACACCTTCATATATATACAGATACATATACACACAAACATATATAGACAGATATGCATACACTTATATATATCTATAATCATATACATTCATATGCATCTATGCAAGACTGTACAATACTTATTTGTGCTGTTTCTCTGAAGGTGGATAACATCTTCCTTCATATGTTCAAATCTTTCCATATTTTCCTAAATCCACCAACTCATCATTTCCTACATCACAGTAATATTCTGATCTCACACTGTCTAGTTATTTTAAATAGTCTAAAACAATATTGATTAATATGTATGGCTGACATTTAGTGTAGTTTCCCTGTTTTTCTCTTATGCTTTAATCTATTTCAGCTTTGACTTTGTCTAAGATCATGGTTACTACCCCTGCTTTTTTTCCCCTAGTAAATTCTACTCCTGATCTTTATTTTATGTTTGTATGTATCTCTTATTTCTTATCCCTCCTGACTCCTCTACTTTACTTCTATCCCCTACCTTGTTATTCTGTTACTTAACCTACCCCCTCCAATGATCTCTCCCTTATCCTCTCCCCTCCCCCTTTCTCCTTGCTTTCTTGTTTCTATCTGAATTTAGACTTCTATAACCTTCCAAATATATATGTTGTTCCCTTTTTATCCCATTCCCATTAATCTAGACACCCTTCTACACCTCATTTATCCTATTCCTTCATCCTCTTATTTCTTTATAAATTTTGATGACTTTTATTACCTTCTAAATGTATATGTTTTCTCTTTAACTCAGATATCATGTGAGTAGGATTCCCTCTAAAAATCCCTCTCCCCTCCCTATCCCCTTAGCCTTTTATTTCTTTCTAAATTTAGAAGACTTTTATAACCTTCTAGATATATATGTATTGTTCCCTCTTTAACCCATTCCTGATGAGAGTAGCATTCTAGAACTACCAGCTTTCCTTCCTCCTCTAATTACTCTATCAGTTCTTCCTTTTCAACTCATCTATATAAGATAATTGCTCTTTTTTACCTCTTCCTAGATAGTATTATTTTTGGAATCATATCATACTCAACTCTACTACAATATTTCTTTTGAACTACCTAATTACTAATTACAATCTTAGACATACAATTTATATTTTCTCATATAAAAAGCAAACAGTCTGTCCTTATTGAGTCCCTTGAATATTTTGATATTTACCTTATATTTCTCTTAGATATTGTATGTCAAACTTTCTGTTGAGGTCAGGATCTCTTTCACATGGTGAATGGTGTATTTTTTCTATTTCTACTTTCCCCTCTTGTTCCTATACTTTGGGACAAAATTCTTTTATTCTGGTATTATATCAAGATTCTCTTCTTTTATCATAGGTTTCAGGTAGTCTGATTATTCTTATGATCTGTTCTCCAGATCAGTTGTTTTTCTTATGAGATATTTCACATTCTCTTCTATTTTTTCATTCTTTATATTTTGTTTTTATTTATTTCTTGGTCTCATAATTTTGCTGGCTTCTTTTTGCCCAATTCTAATTTTCAAGTTAAGATTCTGGATTTCCTTTTCTAGTTGGTTAACTTTCTTTTCATAATCTTCTTGTTTTTCTTGTATTGTTCTTATTTTTTTAATTTCTCAATCTTTCTCATTTGATTTTTGAAGTATTTTAAAATTCTTTTTTGGCAGGTGACCATTTGATATTAATCTTTGGGGTTGGGGAGGCTTTCTTCCTTCATTATCCTCCTCTGAGAATTCATCGAGTCTTCTCTATTCCTCTAATAACTTTCTATGGTTGGGTTCTTTCTCCTTTGCTTATTCATTTTTTAAAATAAAAACTTGTAATCTCTTCTAGTTCTGGGGCATGGGGGATAGCGTCTCTTTCCTCAGGTCCTCCTGCAGTTCTCCCCTCTGACCTGGAACTGAAACCAAGGACTCTGCCCTACTGTAAATGTTCACAGCGAAGGACAACCCCACTTCTGCACTCAGTGGGGCGTGTACTGGTTCATTTCATGCAGTCATGTCTCAGCATATTTTTGCTACATATTCACATTAGACTTTCTGATCTAAAATTAATGGTGTCTTCTTCTTTCCTTCCCCATTTTGAAAATCAGGACATTTGGCCATCACCAGTCTTCAAGAGCCTCTTCTGTTCTCTTTAGTCCCTTAAAAATCACCACCATCACATCTGTAAAATATTTCAGAATCATGTAATTCTTCTGGGATAGGATAGTTGAAACCATTTTGAACAACTTAGTGAACTCTTCCTATTTCTTCACCTATCTCAGGCTTCATTTCTCTCTTCGTCACCATGATTGTTACTATTGCTTCCTTTATTTCCAGTTCGAATGTCATGTTTTTGCCAGTGAAAAAGCAGGCAAAACAAGATTTATATAGTCTGATCTAACATTACAAAATTAAAGCCTAAGGAGTAGTTTCTATTTCTTCCCTTTTTGTGCACAAAATATAACTTTAAAATACCTTTTTTTTCTTTTTCTTCCTTCTTTCTTTCCCTCCCTATTTCCTTCCTTCCTTCCTTCCTTCCTTCCTTCCTTCCTTCCTTCCTTCCTTCCTTCCTTCCTTCCTTCCTTCCTTTTTCTTTTGCTGAACAGTTGATTTTGGACTTTGGCCTTGATATTACCTGCTTTTGTCTTCTTCCTTGGTTATATGCCCCTGTTTACATCTTTTATCCCTGTCAAAATTTGGCCATCTCCACAACCATGCCAATTCCACTTTGGCCATCCTCCCCACAGGAACTTGGGCTCTGCCCTGGTAACTACCCTGATCTCTGAAAAGTAACTTTTCACTGTATCTTGCCCTGAAACATGCTTCTATTCTACCATCTCCAAACCAGGCCACCACATGCATACCCCTAAAACACCTTTATGTATTGTCTTTACCTGTTATAATGTAAGCTTCTTTGGTGCAGGACTGTCTTGCTTACTGTTCCACAGTCCCTGGGACATGGTCAGCTCTTACTGAATACTATTATCTGTCTATCTAAGACTTTCTAATGCCCATCCTTTTTTAAAAAAAGAAATCTCATTGCTATATTCATGATTATATCATTAAAATTTCATTTTTTTTGAAAGTCTGTCTCATGAGATCATTGTGAGAAAAGTATCTTGTAAACTGGAAAGGGCCATGTAAGTGTGAATTAGTATCGTTATGTCCATTAAATTATCTTCCCTTTCAAAGTCTCATGGGATCATAACTCTCTGTTCTCTGGACTTTTAAAAATCTGCTTTTCTTAAGTCATAGCATTCCTTTCCTGGGTTATGATAAGTGATAAGACTATGGTCCTTTTCTCCCAAGGTTACTTCATTTCACCAATTAGTGTTTCTTCACTGACCAGAATTAAGTGCAGTGTGTCTATTCTTCAAAACTGCTTGCTTTTCCTTCTAAGAATTGAAACTGTCAGCAAGGCAAGGTTTCTGAGGTTTCTGTGACTTCTATGATATCTGAGTCTTCAAAATCCCCATCACCAATCAATCAGTAAGCATTTATTATAAATAATAAATTATTATTTATTATCATGTACCAGCAATGTCCTAGTTACTGAGCATGTCAAAGAAAAAATCAGACCATATTACACCCACCTCCATGCCAATGTTGTGATCACCACCAAGAACTTATCTATTTCATCTGTTTGATTAGGTAAGTCAGTCAACAAGCATTTATTAAATACCTTGTATATGCCAAGCACTGTGCTGAGGATACAAGGAAAAATAAAACAAACCAAAAAAGCCTGCTCTCAGGGTGCTCGCAGTCTAGGTGCCCCCAATAATTATTTATGTTTTCTTTTTAATTTTCACGAAAGGTGGATAGAAAGTTGCATTCCCACTTCGGACACTTACTGGCTGTGTGACCCTGGGCAGATCACCTAATGTCTATTGCTCTCATTAGTTCTCTAAGATGCTAAATTGTACAGAATGTGCCAGCCTGCACTTGAAGGGGGAGTTTTCATGCTGGATACAAGGGAATTCAAAGGTCCAGTTCTATCCTTATCTCCTTTTATCTTCATACAAATTTTCTCTACTGTGCTTCTAACTAAATTACATGGATTTCTGTAAAAATGTCCATATTCTTGACATATAGTACTGTATATCTGCCTCTTCTGTCAGATCTGTTTCTTTTGAGCAAGGCTGTCTTTCCATTGCTATAGTCCAGTCATAAACCCCATCCCATCAAGGCTCAGTGCTTTCTATGAAGTCAGTATTCATTTCCTTGAGGTAAATTTTTACACTGCCTTCATTGCTTACCTTGATTCTACCCATGGATATGTAGATATTTGAGACCCCAATTATTGTTTTTGATCCCATTCCAAGTTATTTTTCCCCATTAATTATTGACCATGTCAACCATGCCATTCTTCTATGACTTGTCTTATGTCCTGCTTAGAGTCAAAATTTAGAGTACTCTTACCAACCTAGTCATTCTTTAATGCATACATCACAGTTTGTTAATATGCCTCCAAAAATATAGCACCCAAAAACTGAATATAACCTTCTAGATGTACATAAGGATTAGTACCTACCAGGCAATTTATAATTTATAATCATTATCATTGATCAGAATTTCTTAAGCAATGAGTATGTACAATGTATCCCTGAATTATAATAGCTACCACTATTAGGAAAAGCTATATGTTGTTGAATGGAGATAGGTGATAATATAATACTTTTGTGATAACCTTTCCAAGTCAGCAGGGATTTAAAAAAAAAATTAGATATTTTAAAGAATGACGCATGCCTAGCAGGCTATTGACCTTGGCTATTTGGACTTTTTCCTCCCTAGTTTTCATGCATCTGCTACCCTCTATTCACTATCTCTTCAAAAGTCTACAGGTAAATATAATGGCCAATATAATGAATTCAGCTTTAAATTCCTTCATTGATTCTACCATGGCTTTCTAAATAATATTTCAAAATCTTGCCTTTGCCATCAAAATGATGCTTCTTGCAACCTCAGATGCAACTATTTGAATTCTCAACCTCCAGTAAAGCACACCTTTAACTGATAAAGAATCAGGCATCCTCTCTAACTCTGCATTCTGTACATAAAGGATATCCATTTTAAAAATAACAACAATAATAAATGTTATAAATGTTTCATTGTAGCCCTGACATTCAATTAAGGTATAACAAATACTTTTCAAGTTCTCATACAATTTTTTTCTGAAATATTATATGCTTTTATAGAACTTTAGAATTGGAAAGCATGAGTCAATTTAAAAACATTTGACATGCTATTTTAGAGTTACAATTCTTCCTCATGTTTAGCTTATAAGTAGTAGAGCAATTTTCTTTCCTAAAAGAGCCAGCCATCTTTGATGATTCATATTTATCTCATTTTGAACAAAAGGTGTTTTCCCAGAAAACATGTACCTAGGTTGAATTTTTGCCAAAAAAAAAAGAGGAATAATTTTAATAAGGAACTGTTTAGTGAATCATGTACAAAAATCTGTCAATTCACAGACATTTAGGTGCTTGTTCTGCTAAGCACTGAATACAAAGGCAAAAACAGTCTGTGCCCTCAAAGAGTTTACATTCTAACAGGGAGACAGTATGTATATAAATACATTCATGAAGAATACATACATAATTAATGGAAGGTGACCCTTAAAGAGGGAAAACCACTACAACCTGGGGGAACCAGGAAAGACTTACTGCAGAAACTGGCATTTGAGCTGAGTCTTGAAGGAAGGGAAAGGTTTTAAGAGGAGGAGATGAGGAAGGAGAGTGTTTCAGACAGAAGAGCCAGTCAGTGAAAAGGCATGGAGATGGAAAATAGAGTGCTGTGTTTAAGAAGCTACAAGTAGGTACCATTGTGGCTGGATGGGACATTGGGTAGGGTGATTGAGAGGAGAGAAAAGTGGAAGTAATGAGCAAGAAGACTGAAAGTATAAGAAGGAAGGGGCAAGATTATTGGTCATATACCAGTAGTTGGAGTCTTCGTGTTTATTGGTATATATAATTATATATTATAATATATGATATAATATATTATTATATAATTTGCTTCTGTATGCTCCACTAATCAATCTATGTTTTAACCAATACCAAATTGTTTTAACAAGTACTGCTTTGTAGTATAATTTGAGATCTGACCCTGTTAGGTCCCCTTTGTTCCCATTTCTTTTCATTATTTCTCTTGATATTCTTTACACTCCCCCTGCTTTGAATATTATTATTATTTTTCTATTTCTGTAATCCATTGATTACTTTAAATCGGATCAATTAATTAGATTAGTAGAGCATTAAATAATAAATTAAATTAGGTAGTATTGTCATTTTCATTAAATTGACTCATCCTGCCCATGAGCAATTAATAGATTTCCAATTATTTAGGTGTGTCATTTGTTTATGTAAACAGCTATTGGTAGTTGCATTTGTATAGTTCTTGTGTATGTTTTGGAAAGTAGGTTACCAAGTAGTTTATTCCTTCTATAATAATTTTATATGGAATTTCACTTATTCTTTTTTTCTGTGTTGCTTTGGTATTATATAGAAATACTGATAATTTATGTGGATTTATTTTATGTCCTCTAGGTTTGCTGAGGTTATCATTTCAAATATTTTTATTTGGTTCTTTTTGATTCTATAAGTATGCCTTCATATCATCTATAAAAAGTTATTTTTTATTTTTCTTTAACTATGGTTATTCCCTCAATTAGTTTTTTGTCTTATTGTTATAGCTAGCAATTCTATTACTTTGTCAAATAGAAGTAGTGACAAGAACATCCTTGTTTTATCCCTGAATTTATCAGAAAGGATTCTAGTTTATCTGTATTACAAATGATAGTGCTTAATTTTAGATATACATTATCTGTCAATTTTAAGTAAAAGTCAGTTTATTCCTCTAATTTCTAATGTTTTAACATAAAAACTAGATATTATGTTTTGTCAGAAAACTTTTTCTGAACCTAATGATAGAATCATAAGGCTAGTTAAGTTTATAGTCTTCCTAATATTAAACCAACCCTATATTTCTGATATAAACTCATCCTGGATATATTGTATAGTCTTAATTGTGTTGTTTTAGCACCTTTGCTAAGATTTTATTTAAAATTTTTGTATCTGTATTCATAATGGATATTGGTCTATAGTTTTTCTGCTTTGATTCTCTCTGATATGTGCATCAAAATTATATCTGTCGTTGAAAGAATTTTGGTAGGATCTCTTCTTTTGCTATTTTAGCTAATAATTTATATAATATTACAATCAATTCTTTTTGTAATATTTGATAGAATACATTTTTTAATCCATCTGGTCCTGGAGCTTTCCTTTAGAAGTTTACTTATGGCTTATTCAATTTCTTCCCCTGAAAATGGAAAATTATATATCTCTAAATGCTTATTTAAAATGAAGAGTAGGGGGTGGCTAGGTGGCACAGTGAACAGAGCACCAGCCCTGCAGTCAAAAGGACCTGAGTTCAAATTTGGCCTCAGACACTTAACATTTACTAGCTGTGTGACCTTGGGCAAATCACTTAACCCCAATTTCCCTGCCTTCCCCCCTCCAAAAAGAAAAAAAAAATCCCAATTAAACACCAAATTGGAAATTCAGAAAATTAAAGGTGAGATTAATAAAATTGAATGTAAGAAAAACATTGAATTAATAACTAAAATAAGGAGTTGGTTTTATTAAAAAATATAATTAAAAAAGTAAACCATTTGTTAAGATGATTTAAAAAGAGAGAGAAGAAAGCCAAATAGCTGGTATCAAAAATGAAAAGGGGGAGTATACCATTAATGAAGATGAAATCAAAGCAATTATAAAAAGTTATTTTGCCCAATTATGTCCCTATATATTTAACAATTTAGGTGAAATAGAAGAATTCTTACAAATATATAAACTGGCTAGATTAGTAGAAGAGGAAATAGAATATCTAAATAAACCTATTTTAGAGAAAGACAGTACACTGGCTATAAATGAGTTTCTTTTTTTTTTTTTTTGCCTTTTTGGAGGGCAATTGGGGTTAACTTGCCCAAGGTTACAACAGCTAGTATTTTTGTGTGGGTGTTAAGTGTCTCAGGCGGGAACCTCCGGACTCCAGGGCCGGCACTTTACTCACTGCTTCACCTAGCCACCCCCATAAATGAGTTTCTTAAGAGGAATGCATCAAGACAAGATGGATTTACAAGTGAATTCCACCAAAGATTTAAAGATCATCTAATTCCAATATTAAATAAGCTATTAGTAATAATAGGCAAAGAAGGAGTCCTGCAAAACTCCTTTTATTAAACAATATGGTGCTGATACCAAAACCAGGAAGAGTAGAAACAAAGAAAATAATAGAACAAATTCAGTAATGAATATGGATACAAAAATCCTAAATAAAATATTAGCTAGAAGACCAAAACATATCCCAAAAATTATACATTGTGACCAGGTGGGATTTATACCAGGAATGCAGGGATGGTTTAACATAAGGAAAATTATTAACATAATCGATTATATAAGGAACAAAAGTAATAAAAATCATATCATTATCTCATTAGATGCAGGAAAGACTTTTGACAAAATACAACACTCATTCCTATTGAAACACTTGAGAGCATAGGTATGAATGAATTGTTTCTTAAAATGCTAAGAAGCATCTACTTAAAACAACCAGCAAGCATTATTTGTAACAGGGATAAGCTAGAAGCCTTTCCATTAAGATTAGGAGTAAAATAAGAATTTCCATTATCACTAATGTTGTTTAATATTTTCTTGGAAAAGCTTCTAGCAATAAGATAAAAAGAAATTGAAGGAATCAGAATGGGCAATGAAGTAATAAACTATCTTTTTTGCAGATGATATGATCATATACCTGGAAAATTCTAGATATTCAACTAAAAAGCTAGTTGAAACAATGAATAATTATAACAGTAGCAGGATATAAGATAAATCCACATAAATTATCAACATTTCCATATATTGCCAATAAAATCCTGCAAGAAGAAATAGTAAGTGATGTCCCATCTGAATAAACATAGACAGCATAAAATATCTGGGAGTATACTTGTGAAGGCAAACCCAGGGTCTACATGAAGATAATTATGAAGCATTTAAGATGTTACTGCTAAACCTCCTGGTTTAGCAGTAACATCTTAAACTGTATTACAAGCCAGTAATTATCAAAAACTATCTGGTGCTGGCTAAGAAATAGAAAAGTGGATCAGTGGAACAGAGTAGACATACAATACACAATAATGTATTGTATTTATATAGTGTATGATATTGTAAATAATTATAATAACCTTGTGTTTGACAAGTGTAAAGATATGAGGTTTAGGGGATAAGAATTCACTATCTGGAAAAAAAAATTATTGGGAAAACTGGACAGTAGTGTGGCAGAAATTGGGTATAGATCAATATCTTCTATTGTTTACTAAGATAAGGTCAAAATGGATGCATAAACTAGATATAAAGAGTGATGTAAGTAAATTAGAAGAACAAAGAACATATCAACTATCAGACTCATGTACAGAAGTAGAATTAATGAATAAATAAGACATAGAATTGTGGGATGTAAATTGGATAAATTAAATTATATTAATTTTAAAACATTTTATACAAATATAACCAATGTAGCCAAAATTAGAAGGAAAGCAAAAAATTGCAGGGGGGAGGGGATTTATAGACAGTTTCTTAGATACAAGTCTCACATCTCAAAAATATAGAGAACTTTTTCAAGTATGTATGGAATATGAATCATTCCCCAGTTGACAAATGGTCAAAGGATATGAACAGGTAGTTTTTGGATGAAGAAATCAAAGCTATATATAGTCATATGAAAAAATGCTCCAAATAATTATTGATTAGAAAAATACAAATAAAAACAACTTTGAGGTGCTATCTCACACCTACTGGATTGGCTAAAATGATAGAAGGGGAAAATGACAAATGTTGGAGGGAATATGGAAAAATTGGGACACTAATATACTGCTGGTAGAACTGTGAAGTGATCCAACCATTTTGTTGAGCTTTCTGGAATTATGCCCAAAGAGTTATAAAACTGTGTGTACTCCTTGACCCACTAATATTACCACCCAGTAAATCACTATTTTCCAAGGTAATCAGGGAAAAAGGAAAAGAACCTGTATGTTCTAAAATATTTGTAGCAGTTCTCTTTGTGGTGGCAAAGACCTGGAAATTGCAGGGATGCCCATCAATTGGGGAATGGCTAAACATGTTTGTGGTATATGATTGTGATGGAAAACTACTGTACTTTAACAGATGTTGATTTTAGAACAAACAGGTTGTTTTTAGAAGAATTTGGAAAAGTTTGCATGAAACAATGGAGAGTGAAAGAAACAAGACTAGGAGAACATTGTACACGGCAAAAACAATACCATAGAATATGTATACATATTGTTCTCTATGTCTTATTTATTCTATTTCTATATATGTCTGATAGGTGAAATGTTCCGTGTTCTTCTAATTTACTTATATCTCCCTTTATATCTAGGTTATATATCCATTTTGTATCCAAAGATGTATACAAAGAATAACTATAAATGACTAAATTATTCTAAGTATTATAAATACTTAGATAAAGTACAAAGGACCTATGAAAGGAGATTCTGTCCACTTCCAGGGAAAGAACTGATAAACATTAGTATGCATAGTATGGCTTATTTGTTTATATCTATACCTATATATGTGTGTCGAATGCTGGCCTCCTCTAGTTCAGGGTGGGGAGGGAAGGAGAGAGATAGTTTGGAGCTTAAAATATAAGGAAAAAATAAATTTAAAAAATCCCAAGTCTTCATGGGGAAAATTAATGCTTGAGGTTGCAGCCCTGGGGATTCCTTAGGTCCCTTTGTTAGTAGGAATCTACCTACATATTTTACTCATTCCATTTTAATGGTGAAATAACAGCTAAAAGGGAGGATGGAACTTACGTAAGCAAATGTGATAGCCAATTCAGACTTAATCCTTACAGTCACCTGAAGAATGTAGGAGGTTATGTTTTATTTCAAAGTTGAAACATTTCCATATTAAAACACATACTTCTGGCTCCTATGAAGACATTTATGCTAATTTGCTATTTCATGCAAGTCACTTCCATTTAATGAAATAATTATCTGAGGAATTATTTTTGCATTCTCTACATTTCCACACAATGGGAATGTCAGTATAATTAGCCATTAACTATAGTTTTAGAGAATTGAAGGTAGCCGCTTTGTATGAGGGTATTTTTTTTTCCTCTTCATTTGTTCCATTCTTGTCTTGGTGATTTATAAAAGGATGCCTAAATTAGAGTCCTCAGCACAGCTTGCCATACTATGTTAGCTGCCTAAAAGATGAGAAGTTAAAAATGACTGGAGGTCAAAGCATCTCCAAGAATAAAAAAGGGGAAAAAGCACTAAAAAACAAAAACAGTAGGTCTGCTGCCTCAAACTCCTGTTACTGTTTCTGTTTCTGAATGCCCTTTTTCCTCTCCCTGTGTGTTACTTTAGCCTTTGGGTAGATGAGTCATCCTGAAGCCCTCCTTTTCACCACTGGCCTCTCTCCAGTTATTTGGAACTAGTGGAATAACAACATGCTTAGGAAAGAAATCACCAGAGAGATGTTATAAATGAGTTCTGAATTGAAAGATGTAGAACCAAGTTAAAGTCACTAAAGGAATGTATACAACACTCCACCTCCCAACTTTGGCTCTCCTCCCTGCACTGAATAGTCCACTCTCTCCACAGCTCTCCCGGCTTTCCTCAGGCCACTGAGCCTGTAGGTGTCAGGAAGAGTATTTTAACTCGGGTCTTCCTGATCCTGAGGCTACTGTCTCCATCTGCTACTCCATAGTGCTTCTCATGAAGTTAGGTTCATGCCATTCAGTCATTGATTATGAATAAGTATTTGTTAAGCAATTTTGTCACAGGTTCTGTGCTAGGTACTAGAGAACCAAAGATGCAAGAAAGAAAGGAAGAAAGAAAGAAAGAAAAGGAAGGAAGGAAGGAAGGAAGGAAGGAAGGAAGGAAGGAAGGAAG
>NW_027185779.1:1204959-1206480 GCF_028583685.1 Petaurus breviceps papuanus | reverse complement strand
GAAGGAAGGAAGGAAGGAAGGAAGGAAGGAAGGAAGGAAGGAAGGAAAGAAGGAAAGGAGAGAGAGAGAAAGAGAAAGAAAAAAGAAACAATCCTTAGCATCAAGGAGCTTACCAGAGAAGGAAGAAATTGTTGTCAGCTTTTCAAAAACAAAGATTTTTCAACTGTATTTTTTTTAAACCTGGTCTTTCTACTTTCAAATTATCCAAAAATTGTTCTTACTTCTAACTTTCTTTCCTTGGGAGCTACTCCCTGTTCATAAGATAGACAGTAATTAAGGATTTAACTTTGAAGTCACAAAGCTACCATTTAAAAAGAATTTTCTGCAGCAGGACAATAAATGACGGCTCAATAACACCTAAGAAATTGGCCTGGAGGGGACTGGTATTTAGCTAGCTTATTCTTACAAGATGCAAAGTAACGCTGGGACAGGTGAAATCTCTGCCACTGGAGTACTCTGAAAACAGGATAAAGAGTCATCTGTCTTGTATGTTTTGGCCACAGGCCTTCCTGAAAACAAGGTAGATTTGATTTTTTAAGGTCCCTTATGGTCCTAATCTTCCCTGATTCTGTTCTTTTTAAAACCCTCATGTTATTTTCTTTGTGCCTCTCTTAGGCATTTTCCTAGTCTACTTGAAATTCTGCTTTGCATTTTACTTGTTTACATAGATAGCTTCCTTCTCTGACTCTACTAAGCTACAAGCTCTTTGAGGACAGGGCCTGCATCTTATTCATTTTCATATCCCCATTAGTACTTAGCACTTACTTATAATTAATGAATTATGTTTGATTAGCTGAACTGAATTTAGATCTTCTTCCTTAATTGCTTAAAAACAAAAGATGAAATGTTTATTTTTATGCTTTTTTAATGATAAAGGGATTATGACTCTATTTTTATTTTTTCTTTTATTCTGCCATAGGAAGCATCTGGAGTTTTCCTATTGTGTTTCCCCTGAATGTCTTCATTCCAAAGACAAAGATATTTTTTTATTGCAGTAGGACAAACATAAGGTTGAGCCTTAGTATCATATCATTAGAAGGTCTTTTCCAGGGTCTCCTCCATTTAGAAGAATTCCCTTCCCCCACATTCAGACTTTTGTCAGTGAACATTAGATTGAAAAACATATCTTTTGTCCAGTCAAAACCTTTATTCATCATGGACTTCCAGAGCTCTTTCCCCAAGTAACAGCTAGAAGATTGCATTTGATGATATGACTGCTGGTTCAGTCACTTAGCTATCATTCTCCAGGGAACTTCTGTTCTGCAGGCTTTCTTTATGCACAAATGCTCACTATGCTTAGACTTGTCTTTTCCTATGTTCCTGAAAAAGCATAAATTTGAAATTCAGAGTGTTCCCAGTGATAGGTGATAGCCAGGTGGGGGATTGGGGGGGAGGGGCCTGAAAACGGGAGGATGGATTGAGTAGATTTGTCCCTTAGCTTCTTCTGTCTATAGCAATCAACTAGCACTTACATTTTTTGCACTCCTGGAGATCTCAATGGGCTTGGCCTTGAAAGTGCTC
>NW_027185779.1:1085103-1204859 GCF_028583685.1 Petaurus breviceps papuanus | reverse complement strand
TCTCTCTCTCTCTCTCTGTCTCTCTCTCTCTCTGTCTCTCTCTCTCTGTCTCTCTCCCCACCCCCATCAGAAACTCACTCTGATTTTATCCTCTGCTTTTATGATATTGGAGCAGTTTTCCTTTATAATTTCTTGAAAGATGAGGTCTAAGCTTTTTTTTTTTTTTTTTTCTTTTGTGGTATTTTAATAATTTTTTTTTTTTTTTCAAATTTTAATTTATTTATTTTTAGTTTTCAACATTCTTTTCTACAAGATTTTGAGTTCTAATTTTTCTCTCCCCTTCTTTCCTCTACTCCTAAAATAGCAAGCCTACCCTTCCCCCAATCTGTTCTCTCTTATATCCTCCCCCTTCACCCTACTAACTTTCTAGTAGGGCAAGATGGGTTTCTTTACCCCAGTACCTGTATATTTTATTTCCCATTTGCATGTAAAAAACTGATTTGTAAACATTTGTTTTTAAAATTTTGAGTTCCAGATTTTTTTTCCCTTCTTCCCTCCTCACCTACCCCCACCTGGAAGATAAGCAATTCAATATAGATTGCACATGTGTAGTTACACAAATCATTTCCATAGTAGTTATATTGTGAAAGATTGACTATATTTCCCTCCATCCTATCCTGCCCTGCCACTTACTCTATTTTCTCCTTTGACCCTATCCCTTAATCTGCCCTCCCTTCTATCCTTCCCCCTTATCCCCTACTCCCCATATTATCCTGTAGGGTAAGATACCCAATTCAGTGTGTATGTTATTCCCTCCTTAGGCCAAATTTAATGAGAATCAGGTTGTCCCATTCCCTTTTACCTTCCTGCTCTTCCCTTCCATTTTAACAGTTTTCTCTTGCCTCTTTTATATGAGATAATTTACCCTATTCTATCTCTCCCCCTCTCCTCCCAATATATTCCTCTCTCACCTCTTAATTTTATTTTTTAGATATCATTTCTTCATATTCACCTCATCCTGTGCCCTCTGTCTATGTATACATGAACATCCAAATGCCCACACTCACATATATATTTATATACACATATATCCTACTATACATATATATTCCCGTTACCTATACTCATACTGAGAAAAGTCTTATGAGTTACAGTTATCATTTTTCCATGTAGGAACATAAATAGTTCAACATAAGTTCCTTATGATTTCTTTTCCCTGTTTATCTTCTCATGCTTCTCTTGCTTCTTGTATTTGAAAGTGAGATTTTCTGTTCAGCTCAGGTTTTTTCATCAAGAATGCTTGAAAGTCCTCTATTTCATTGAATGACCATATTTTTCCCTGTAGCATTATACTCAGTTTTGCTGGGTAAGTTATTCTTGGTTTTAGTCCTAATTCCTTTGACCTCTGGAATATCATATTCCAAGCCCTTTGATCCCTTGATTTAGAAGCTGCTAGGTCTTGTGTTATCCTGATTGTGTTTCCACAATACTCAAATTATTTCTTCCTGACTTCTTGCAGTATTTTCTCCTTGACCTGGGAACTCTGCAATGTGGCTATAATACTCCTAGGCATTTTCTTTTTGGGATCTTTTTCAAGAGGTGATCAGTAAATTCTTTCAATTTCTATTTTGCTTCTGGTTCTAGAATATCAGGGCAATTTTGCTTGATAATTTCTTGAAAGATGGTGTCTAGACTCTTTTTTTTTATCATGGCTTTCAGGTAGACTAATAATTTTTCAATTATCTCTCCTGGATCTATTTTCCAGGCCATTGGTTTTTCCAGTGAGATATTTCACATTGCCTTCTACTTTTTTCATTTGTTTGCATCTATTTTATAGTATCTTGATTTCTCATAAAGTCATTAGCTTCCACTTGCTCCAGTCTTATTTTGAAGGAGTTATTCTCTTTAGTGACTTTTTGAAATTCCTTTTCCATCTGACAAATTTGACTTTTTAAAGCATTCTTCTCCTCATTGTTTTTTTGGGCCTCTTTTGCCATTTGAGTTAATCTATTTTTTAAGGTGTTATTTTCTTCAGTGTATTTTTGGGTCTCCTTTAGCAGGCTCTTGATTCACTTTTCATGATTTTCTTGCATCATTCTCATTTTCTCTTTCCAATTTTTCCTCTACTCCTCTTACTTGATTTTCTTTTCTTTTTTTTGGAAGGCAATTGGGGTTAAGTGACTTGCCCAAAGTCACACGGCTAGTAATTGTGTCAAGTGTCTGAGGCCAGATTTGAACTCAGGTCCTCCTGACTCCAGGGCCGGTGTTCTATTCACTGTGCCACCTAGTTGCCCCTCTTACTTGATTTTCAAAATCCTTCTTGAGCTCCTCCATGGCCTGTAACCAATTCATATTTTTTCTTAGAGGCCTTTGATGCAGGAATTCTGACTTCAATGTCTTCATCCTGCTCCATGCCTTGATCCTTTTTGTCCCCAAAAGGATTTTATTGTCTGTTTGTGCTTCCATTGCTTGCTCATATTGGCAGCCAATCACTTGACTTTTGAGCTCTTTACCATGGTAGAACTCTGCTCCCAGAATGGAGAGGGCTAGGTCCCAAATCACTGGGTTTCTTGCAGCTGTGAGAACTATTAGATGGGTGCCCTCTCTGCAGCCTCCACACCCTCTGGCTCACTGGTCACACACACCAGGACCACCACCCAAGACCATGATCCAGATCCAAGTAGGTCAAAGTAGAAGCAATTACCATCTGAATGGTCACCTGGTCCCCCTAAAATACTCAGGCCAGGAGCACTGGAAGCAGTCACAAGGCAGCAGCTGCAGCTTCCATGCCTCCTCTGCTTCTCGCTCTGGAGGCATCAGCCAAACTGTGCTCCCCCTGTTCCTAACAAAGTTTCACACTGATCTTTCACTTTGTCCTTGGCATTCATGGATTGAGAACTCTGGAAACTGCCACAGCTGCTGGTGATTCACTCTCATGAAGTCTGCTCCAGCTGCCTCTGGTTGGGGCCACCCTGGGGCTAAAACCATGGCTCAGTTGAAACTGCGCTCCACTCCCAGCACTCCTCAGTGGACTCTTCCTGCCAGCCTGTTGGGCTTCCTTCAGCGGGAGATTTGTTTGTCTCTGTCACCCTGTGGGTTCTGTACCTCTAAAGTTTGTTTAGAGTCATTTTTTACATGTATTGGAGGAGGTTGAAGTCAGAGCTGTGTGGAAGTCATGTTTCTACCCCGCCCTCTTGGCTCTGCCCTGTAGTTTAATAATTCTTAAATTAGCTTTCAATCCATTTTTTATATAAAATTTACTATTTATTTGTGTTTAACATTAATTTTTTACAAAAAAGATTTTGAGTTCTAAATTATCTCTCTCCTACCCCTCCACTGCATATTGTGAAAGTAAGAAATATGGTATCTATTATACATGTGAAATCATTGCAAAATATTTTTCCATGTTAGCCATATTGCAAAAAATAGAAAGAAAGTGAAAAACTACACTTCAATCTACATTTAAGTCCCATCAGTTCTTTCTCTGTGGTGAACAGCATTTTTTTATTCCAAGTTATTCAGAATTGTCTTGGATCATTGTATTGACCAGTATAGCTAAGTCATTCACAGTTGATCATTGTACAATATTGCTATGACTATGTACAACATTCTCCTGAATCTGTTCACTTTACTCTGCATCAGTTCACACAAGTCTTCCCAGGTTTTTCTGAAACCATCAGGCTCATCAATTCTTGTAACCCAGTAGTATTCCATTACAATCATATGACACAACAACTTGTTCAGCCATTACCCAGTTGATGGGCGTCTCCTCAGTTTCTAATTCTTTGTCATCACAAAAAGAGATGCTATAAATACTTCTGTGCAAATATGTCCTTTTCTCTTTGCTTTGATCTCTTGGGATACAGATTTAGTAATGGTATTGCTGAGTTAAAGGGTATGCACAGTTTTATAGTATTTTAATTTTCCATATCCCCTCCAATAGTTGTCATTTTCCTTTTCTGTCATATTAGTCAATCTGATAGGTGTGGGGTGTTACCTGACAGTTGTTTTAATTTGCATTTCTCTAGTTAATAATGAAGTAAAGTATTTTTTCATATGACTATAGTTTGGTTTCTTCTTTTAAAAACTGTCTGATCATATCATTTTACTATTTATCAATTGGAGAATAACTCATATTCTTATAAATTTGAGTCAGTTCTCAATATATTTGAAAAATGAAACCTTTATCAGAAAAACTTACTGTAAAATTTTCACCCCCGGTTTCCTGCTTTCCTTTTCATCTTGGCTACATTGGTTTTGCTCATGCAAAATCTTTTTAAATTAATGTGCTCAAAATTATCCATTTTACATCTCATGTCCTCTCTCTCTTTTGTTTGGTCATAAATTCTTTCCTTACCCATAGATCTGACAGGTAAAATTATCCATGCTTTCCTAATTTCCTTATAATATCACCCTTTATATCTAACATGTATCCATTTTGTCTTTGTCTTGGTATACAATTATTAGTCTATACCTAGTTTTGCCAAACTGCTTTCCAGTTTTCCCAGAGATTTTTGTCAAATAGTGAGTTCTTGTCCAAATAGCTTGGATCTTTGGGTTTATCAAACACTAGATTAAAATTATCTTGTGATCTATGATATGATGGTCATATATATGATATATATCATATATACGATCATCTATAATGATCTATTATGATCTACTATATAGTAAGTAATTAACTTATTCTACTGATCTGCCACTCACTTTCTAAACCAGTACCAGATTATTTGATGATTACCACTTTGTAATACAGTTTGAGATCTGGTACTGATAGGCTACCTTCCTTCATTTTCTTTTTATTGATTCCCTTGATATTCTTGATATTTTGTTCCTCCTAATGAATTTTGTTATTATTTTTTTCTAGGTCTACAAAAGTTTGTTGATAATGAGATATTTTGCTTTCCTTTGAATCATAAGCACTTAGTGCCTAGCACATATTAAGTGTTCAGTAAAAGCTTGTTGATGGGGGTGGCTAGGTGGCGCAGTGAATACAGCACTGGCCCTGGAGTCAGGAGGACCTGAGTTCAAATCCAGCCTCAGACACTTGACATGCTTACTAGTTGTGTGACTTTGGGCAAGTCACTTAACCCCAATTGCCCTCCAAAATGCAGAAAAAAAAAGCTTGTTGACTTATTGACTAGCCTCTATTTCAGACTAAACTCAGCTATTTATTCCTCTACTGTGAATTTCTATATAAGTTACTACTCTCCTTCCATTGTTTTGATTATTTACTATACACAAATAGTTCCTCCTTGCTGGTCAGAATTAGATCCACCATAGCATTTCTCATTATTTCTCCAACCTTTTGAAGGATGAAATTTTCATTAAGGCAAACCAGAAAAATATTAGATATTCTCCTTTGGGCAGAAAGACCTTCATTAGATGTCTGTTTAATTGAAATTCTCCACCTACCTTAGGATAACTCTGTACCAAGTTTTCCATTCATTTACTATACTTCTTTTCTAATTCCTCCTTCTTACTGATTGTTTTCACAAAAATATTACATCTATTTCTATCTCCATTGGTTTTCAGGTAATGTTCTTTATCCTTCCAGATGTCACATTTCCTCACATTTGTATATATTCTGCTCCTCCCTCCTCTTAAATAAAATATACCCTTCAAGAATCATATTCTCTTCAGGGATCTCATTCAAGGGCATGCCTGAGCTCACATGCTGTCTCAGTGTGAGAATTTATACTTCAGGAATCAGAAAATAGTCCCTACTTTTAAGGAGTTCACATTATTTTCTTTTCTCTTCTTTCCTTTTCTT
Source organism: Petaurus breviceps papuanus (assembly GCF_028583685.1). NCBI lineage: Eukaryota > Metazoa > Chordata > Mammalia > Diprotodontia > Petauridae > Petaurus > Petaurus breviceps. Next base: position 1,199,146 of record NW_027185779.1, on the reverse strand, counting down.
TTCTTTTCTTTTTGGAGTGGGGAAGGCAGGGGAATTGGGGTTAAGTGACTTGCCCAAGGTCACATGAGTTAGTAAGTGTTAATTGTCTGAGGCCACATTTGAACTCAGGTCCTCCTGACTCCAGGGCTGGTGCTCTATTCACTGCACCACCTAGCCACCCCAGGAGCTCACATTTTAATGGGGGACATAGCATGCAAACAACTATGTATATATATCTCATACATACAGAGTAAGTGGAAGGCAGTCTGAGAGGGAAGGCACTAGCATCAGCACCAGGAAAGGCTTTTTTTTCTTCATAATGTAGGATTTCAGGTGTCTTGAAGTTAAGGAAGCCAGGAGGAGATGGAGGTGAGGAGGTAAAGTCCAACTTTTGGAAGAGTAGACTTCAAAGTTTCAGAGGAAGGTCCTACACAGGGTGACAGTTCTAAATAGATGAGAAGCTCATAAAAATGAAATTCTGAAGAAGCAAAGAAAAAAATGAGTCCAATAAACAAGAACTGAGGTAGAGAGACCTCCAAGGAGACCCATGTAAAGGAACAGAGTATGCATTTAAAAAAAGATTTAAAAAAAATCTGTATTTCCCAATTTTTCTTTTTGTCCATTCTCTCCTAGAGAGATATCCTTTATAATAAAGAAAAAAGTATAACAAAATTAATCCATATATCCAAGAAGTCTGGTTCTGTACAGTGTTCCACACCCAGGGTCTCTGACCTCTGCAGAGAACTGACAGAGAGATCTTCTCTTGGCTCTTCATTTGCGCCAAACTGGATCAATATAATTCCACTTCAATTGTTTTGTTGTCATTCTTTTCATTTACACGGAGCATGAAACAGTCAGGTTCCTAAAAGCTCTTGACAGGCTAGAACCATGGGCCAAACCTAATAAAATGAAATTTAATAGAGATGTAAACTCCTACATTTCCTTTCAAAAATAATCTAAAGAGCTATGTGGCATAATGCATAGAACATTAGCATTGGAGTTGTGAAGACCTGAGTTTGAATCTTCCCATAGACAGGCTACCACAAGGTCAAGCTTTGTGACTCTGGGTAGGTCCTTTAATGTCTCTATGCCTCAGTTTCCTTGGCTGTACAGTGAAAAAGTTGAACTCAATGGCCACTAAAGTCCCTTCCAGCTCTAAATCTCTGACCCTAAGCTGGAGGTCCTTCAGACAATGGTAACCAGGGTGGTTAAGGGACTACAGATCACATAATAAGGTATGACAATCATTGGATGGGATATGGGATGTTTAGCCTGGAGAAGAGAAATTTTGATGGGGGAAAGGGAAAACATTATGTATCTGAAAGACTTTCCTATGAAAGAGAGATCTGACATTCTGCTTTGCCTCAGAGGCAGAACTAGGAGCAGCAGAGGGTAGAAGCTGTAGAGAGTCAGATCTTGGCTCCATAAATGTTAAGAGTTATGGCAAAGTAAAATGGGCTGCCTCAGAATTGAGTGAGTATCTTCCTGTCAGGCATCCTGTGGAAGGTTTTCCTCTTGGGGCAGCTAAATAGCACTGTGAATAGCATGCTAAGCTTGGTGTCAGGAAGACCTGAGTTCAAATCTAGCCTGAGATATTTACAACTGTGTGGCTCTGAGCACATCACTTAACCATTGTTTGCCCTAGTTGCCTTGTCTGTAAAAGGGTGATAATAATAGTACCTATCTCACAGAGTTGTTCTGAGGATCAAATGAGATAATAATTGTAAAGTTCTTAACATAGTGTCTGGCATATGATAAATGCTATTTAAATGATAGTTATTATTATTAGGAATGACCTGTGAGGTGTCCTCGAACTCAGAGATCCTTTGATTCTGTAAAAATCACTCTCAATGAGCAGAAACTTGATTACATTTAAAGGTACCTTTCCCCCCACAGAGTAAGAAGATAAGGTTATGAAAATAGGCTCAGGAAAATTCTTAGAATTATGGGGTTTTTTAAAGATATTGTCCAAAATGTGCATTTTACTGTATCGTATCTTAGAGTAGTCACACAATTATTATGTGCCAGTCACTATGGTAAGTGTTGGGGATACAAGAAAAGGCAAAAACCATCCCTACTCTCAAGGCACTCATAATCTAGCAGGGGAGACAATATGCAAAGAACTATGTATAAGCGAGCTTTATACAGGATAAACTAGAAATAACTGGTGAAGGGAAGACACTAGAATTAAGAGGAATTAGAAAAGGTTTCCTACAGAAAGAAGAATTTTAGCTGGGACTTGGAGGGAGCAAAGCCAGGAGGTGGAAGTTAAAACAAGCCAGTTCCATGTGCATGAACAAGCAAATTTTACAGAGCACCTTCCTCTCTGCCCAATATTAGGCTCCCTTCTCTGCTCCAAAGTTTTCCAACCAAAATTATAAATCTACTTGATCCTCCCTTATTTGACACTGCAGGGAACAATTAAGTTTTATTTTATGTTATTTTCTGTATCCTTGGAAGGGGACCTGAAACTTTTAATTGCTGCTACAAAGATCTGAATATACTTAAATACTCCTGGCATGGGGAAACACACAGAATTCAACTTATGATGAGATAAGAGAATTTCTGGCTCAACTTTATTACCACCAATTACTTCAAATGAGCAGGTCATGTAACCAGCCAGAGTCTGCAAAATCAAACTGTGACACCAACTATCACCCTGGTGTTAACTGGTTCGAATTCCAGTTTGAGATAACAGCTATAGCAGTAGTGTTCACCAGTTACACACATACACACACACACACACACACACATCATTCAACCCCTTTACTCTTAGTCTTTCTTCACTGCAGATCAGTAAATCACCAGGGTACATATAATTCAAATACAGTGGGGGCTCAGAGGAGATTAAACTTTTCTATCACTAAAACAACTACATGTAGGTTTCTCCATGCCAGCTGGAGTCTCACCTGGAGACACCTCTCTCTCACTCCTAGGAAATAAATGCTCAAAAACAGCTGGATTCTATGGTCAGTCTCACAAATACAAAAAAAAGTGTTTCTGTTCCCACTGTGTCAATTCATAGGTTGTACACCATATTGGATGAATTTTATTTGTTGAATTCTAAAATCCCTTAAAAGCAAATTGTAGTCCAGTTTTTAGCTAGGACTCCATTTTTTAAAATCTAATTATAAACCTGTATCATAAGTCAACTCTAAATCTCTTTTTTAAAAAAACCTTCTTTAGTTTTCTATTTAAATTGTTCTTTGTGTATTTTTATTGTTTTTCTGGCAAGAATAAAAGTTCCTTTTAAAAATAAGGTCTCAAGAAATTTCCCCCATGATCATTCTGCATCCAAAACAGTTTTAAAAGAGGTTGTTCACTTGCAAAGACCTCAGCTTCCATGGGGGATTATTTCTGTAGATGGAAGGTTGGTACCTGTTGAGAGAAAGCCAGAAGTAAGGTCTTCTAAAAGCAAACAAAAAAGAGATAAAGAATCTAAAAAACCTAAACACAGTTTTTATTGGGAAAAATATTTGCAGGAATTCATATTACTCATGTTGAGATCTATGAATGAAATCTTTCTGTTTCTACTCCATGGAGGAGAGAACATATAATTAAAATGTTGCCCTTTCTTTTTCCTAGCTGAGAAGACAAATCAAGGCAAAATGTTGGTCATTTCCTTATTTGCATCTATTAACCTGACATGTACTCATTATGCCTATGCTGCTGACTCAGGAAAAGACAGTAGGACAGTTGCTAAGGACAAGTTGTGAGAATGATACCATGATGGCCACAAGCCTCAACACTATCTGGGGGAAACTCTGATTCCAAAATAGGGACACAATTTTGAATTAGAAACAATTATTCTATTTAAGTTTGGGAAAAAACCCAAATTTAGAGCAATGAATGAGATAGCAGAAGGTTAATGAGAAAAATATCATATTGAATCAAAGTGTTGATTTCTTTAAAAATTTGGTTTTTTTGAGTTATAAGTAATAGAAATGCATGGTTTCACACATTTTTCCTGGTCTACTTTGTATTGAAATATTATTTTTTTTAATTTGTAAAATTTATAATTTTTAAAAACTTAAAAATACAAAATTCACAAATGCTTTATAAATGTTCCCCTTAAAATTTTGTTTGTAATGTCACACATATATTTTAATGAGTTCCAATTTTTATAAAAAGAAATAATTAGTAAATATTCTTACTTTATACTAAATTATTCTATTTTGTATAAGGGGCTGTGCCTAGTATACAATTATCCAATATGCCTCAGTTTCTTCATCTGTAAAATGGGTATAATAATTATACCTGTACCCCAGAATTGCTGTGAGGATAAATGAGATAATATTGTAAAATGCTTTGAAAGCCTCAAAATGCTATAAAATGCTAGTTATTGTTATTTTTATTCATTTTATACTAGTAAGGAAACTGAGACTGAGAACAATTAGGGGACTTGCTCAGGGTCACATAGCTAATAAGTGTATGAGACAGGATTTGAATTCAAGTCTTCCAGACTCAATGTCTATCACTCTATCTACTGGCCACTTAGCTACCTCAAGGTGACTCGAGAAACCAAGGCATAAAACTTTAATTCTGGGAAACTGTCTTGTTTACCTGGTTTCCTTAGACAGATGTAGCATCACTGAAACTGAATTGACCAGGAGTACCTCCAGGTCAAATGATGAACTACCTGGTCATAAACAGGAAAACAAGGAGGCAGACTTACCTGGTCCCTACAAAGCATGTTCAAGTCATCAAGGCTAGGTAAAATAGATAAGTATGAATCAAATATATAACTCTTCTTCATGGTTTTCTTTATGATGAAAATGAATCTGATAAGATGCCAGCTATGCTAAATCATAGAATTTGATATTTTGGCAATATTCTCAAAAGCTGGGCTTATCTAACAGTTGCCAAGTCTTGATTTACCAAAATTATTAAGTGCCTTATTCAGGTTAGTAGGGTTGGCAAAAGAGTCATAAAACTGTTCTCTGCATATGGCAGACTGCAAAATGCCCAGCATCTTATAACCTGAAATACTGCTGGAGTATTTTATTATATATGCTCCCAAAGAGCTCTAGACAAGATCTCGACAACCAATTGGAAAATGGTAAGATTCCTTTCTGGCTACTGCAGCCAGACTTTTTAATTTTTTCTCTCTCAACTCTTAATTTTCTCTTCAGTGAAAAAGAAGCATCCAAAGAAAATCCACTGCTTGGAATAGTAGAGAAATTCCATTTAAAATAACTGCAGACGATATAAAATACTGGAATCTACCTGCCAACACAAACCCAGGAGCTATATGAACACAATTACAAAACATTTTTCATTCAAATAAAGCTAGATCTACACAATTGGGCAAATTCATGGGTAGACCAAGTCAAGATAATAAAATGACAGTTTTACCTAAGTTTACTTATTCAGTCCCATACAAATCAAATTATCAAAAAGCTATTTTATAGAGCTAGAAAAAATGTTAAGAAAATTGATATGGAAGGACAAAAGATCAAGAATACCAAGGCAATCCATGGTAAAAATGTGAAAGAAGGTGGCCTAGCAGTACCAGATCTCAAACTGTTACAGAGCTGTCATCATCAAAATAATCTGGTTACTGGCTAAGAAATAAAGTGGTAGATCAGTGGAACAGATTAAGTACAGAACACAGAGTAGTAAATGATCATAGTAATCTAGCCTTTGATAAATCCAAAGATCCAAACTTGGGGGTAAGAACTCTCCATTTGACAAAAATTACTAGGAAAACTGGAAAGTAGTTTGACAGAAATGAGGCATGGACTATCATATTACATAGTTTACCAAAATAAGATCAAGATTGATAAATAATTTAGGCATAAAGGGTGAAATCATAAGTAAATTATGCATGAAATTAAAAAGGGTTTGCACAAAATAAAAAGAATGGAATCCGAATTAGCAGGAAAGCAGAAAACTGGGGGGTGGGGATTTAAAGCAAGTTTCCCTCTGATAAAATTCTCATTTCTCAAATATATAGAAAACTGAGTCCAATTTATAAGAATATTAGTTATTTTCCAGTTTATAAGTGGTCAAAAGGATATTAACAGGTAATTTTCAGAAGAAGTCAAAGTTTATCAACAGTCACATAAAAAAATACTTAAATAACTATTGATTAGAGAAATGCAAATTAAAAGAACTCGGAGGTACTATCTCATACCTCTCAGATTGGCTAATATCACAGAAAAAGAAAATGACAAATGTTGGAGGGGATGTGGAAAACTAGGGACACTAGTGCACTATTGGTGGAGTTGTGAATTGTTCCAGTCATTCTAGAGAACAATTTGGATTGATGCCCAAAGGGCTATAAAACTATGCATACCCTTTGATCTAGCAACACCACTATGAGGTCTGTAACCCAGAGAGATTAAAAGGTGGGGGTGAGGGAGGGACCTATCTGTACAAAAATATCTATAACAGCTCCTTTTGTGGTGGCAAAGAATTGGAAATTGAGAGGGTGCCCATCAGCTGAAGGATGACAGAATGAGTCATGTTATATAATGTTGATGAGTAAGAAATGACTAGAAGATTTCAGAAAAACCTAGAAAGTCTTATGTGAACTGATGCAAAGTGAAGTGAATATAACCAGGAGAACATTGTACACGGTTATAGTAATATTCTAACAGTAATCAATTTAGAAAGACTTAGTCATTCCAACCAAGACAATGATCCAAGACAATTCCAAAAGGCTTATGGTGAAAAATGTTATCTGCCTCCAAGTAGAGAAATGATAAACTCCAAATGCAAATGGAAGGATACTTTTTTCACTTTCTTTTTCTTTTTTTGTCTTATTTTATAACATGGCTAATATGGAAATATGTTTTGCATGACTTCATGTGTATAATAGATATTATATCACCTACCTTCTCAAGGTGTGGGGGATTGATGGAGGAGAAGCAGAGAATTTGGAACTCAAAATTTTAAAAAAGAATGGTAAATTTTTTAATATAATAAGGAAATATTTAATGAAATAAAAATACACTACACAGAAGAAAGGTCACTAATAGAGGAAGAAAGCAGAAAGAAAGCAGAAACAATTTTTTTTTATGGAAGGGAGGCACAAAGTACACTATTTCTCACAGATAGAAGTAAAGATAGCAGACAATTTGCTTTAGGAGCTTGTTAGAAAGCTGATAAATGCACATTAGACTCATCTGAGCTACAGTGGGGTTCTGGTAAATGTTTAACACCTGAGTGCTTAGGCATGTACATTCAACACACTTTTAAATATAATCTGCATTATTAACATTTTCTGCATGAAGATTTCTTAAATCTAGACAATCAAAAAAGGAAATCTGATTTGTAGAATTTGTTGATTTCTGAGATATGAATACTTACCCTGAAAACTTAACAATTGGTTCTCCCTTTCAGCCTCCTGTATGCCCTTGCCTAGGCATCATATTTTGGGGGGGGGGGAAGCCCAGAAAATTATAGAAAAGTGTGCTACAGATAAATCCTGGCTGAGGGGAGTTGTTAAGACTCTTTGGCCTCAAATAGGCAAGGTTTAAGTAGATAGTTTATGAAATCTGATCGACAAGAAGAGAAAAGTAATCAAGGATAAGTGGACCCCTGCTTGTTGTATTAAGGCATTGCAGGAAGTTTTTAAGTGCAAATCAAATGCACTTGAGCAAGCAAAGGTGGAAAAAGCCCAAGAGAAAGGTGGGAAAGTAAGGCTCCATCCAGTGAAAGAACCCTTGATACAGCAAATTGTCAATAACTCATAGAGTTAGCAGAAAAACTGAGGGTCTCAGCTCAAGCCTAAATAGAGGATAAAAACAGAGTCCTAGGCATCTACCCAGAGCTGAATCCATCCATGCTTCTGTTAGTAACGATTAATAGCTACATGTACACAACATCCAGTTTGGCATTCCAACAGGGGGGAAGGTGAAAGGGACAGAAAAACACCTCTATATTCCCCATATATTCCTTGTTTATCTTCTAATCCAGTTTTTAGTAGTTTCCCTTCTAGTCAAATGAATTAATGAATCATAACTCACAGACTACTTACTATGTACCAGACACTTTGCTGGTAATACAAGTAACTATAGTGACACCAATGTCACTCTGATGAACTTATATTTTAATAAGAAAAAGAATGTGTATAAGGGCTTGGAGACCAGGGAAGAGAGTTTCTGTCTGTGAAGTCACAGGGATGTTGAACTTTTTCATAGAGCATTAAGCCTACATGTTCTTTCCAGAAGCAATAGTTATGTTGATTCCGTTATTATGCACAGAATAAGAGACTGGGGTATAAGTGAGTGACTGGATATAATAGTGAAACAAGGTCTAGTAGTCAGGGTGGGGTGACCAGATTTAGCATACTAAGGAAGTTTGCACTCACTTATTTAAGAATCAACACAGCTCAATCTCGAGGTAAGAGTTCCAAAGCCAGGTGGATTCATTCCTCCTGGGACTGGAGGGATAGTTTCTAGGTCAGGTGCTACTCCAGGTGGAGAGAAGTAGGACAGATGGCAAGGTGACTGAGATGGACGGATGGATGGGATGTGAAGTGTAGTCTGTTCTGATACCAATAAATATGGGCTAGGCAAAGTTATGTTCATTTCCTCACCAATAAAAATGAGAAAACAGACAGAACATCCTTCCAAATGTAGAAGAAAAATCTGCCATATGTCACAGAAACTCAGAATCTGGAGGATAGCTCATACTTAAGACCTCCAAGGGCAGAATGGATGGGCTGCCTCCAAAATTCGTTTTCTATTAATGAAGGTCTTCAGGTAAAGGCTGAATGACCACCTGTCTGGGGTATTGATGAAATGAACATGCTACTCTATCCATGTTATAAAATGTATTCCTGTTTAGGGATGGGTTGGATCTGTTGATCACTCTGATCCCTTATATTGCCTTGATTATTCTATGATTCTTGAAACCATACAAGACACTAGCTATGACCCTATGGGCAAATCATTCTAAAAGCAAACAAACTTTTCTGTACCTCAGTTCCTTGTCTGTAAAATGGAAAAAAAAATAACTCTGGTACTACCTGCCTCGTGGAATTATTGTGAGGAAAGTGCTTTGTAAGCCCTAAAGCTTTCTATAAATTTGAGCTGCTGTTATTATTATTAGGGTGTCAAGATGCTGCATAGAAAGCCCTTAAGTTCCAAAAAGCTTTCCCACTGAGACAATTTGCTTCTTGCTTTATGGGCCAGTGAGAGCAGGGGCACATCGCTAATGCAATCCCAGCTTCAATTGGAGATTCATCTTCTCTGATACTGTAGTGAAACATTTGCCTGGTTTTCTATTTTAACGACATTAGACTCTTGCCCTAAGCTACTGAGAACCCAAGTATTTAAGAGAATGAAATTTTCATCCACAGCTGTGAGATTCAGAATCCTGCTCTTTCTGCTGCTTTTTGACATCTGTTTTGAGCCTGTTCTTTCTCCTTCCCATTTATGCCATCTTGTTGCTTCCATTGTGCTGGACTAAAATTAGAAACTGAGATTGACATTATTGCTATGTGAGTCTTTCTAAGTGCATCAGCTGAATACCCTGGTAATTGTCTTCTTTCTTCTTTTTTTGTCCTGCCAAACAAACACTTGGGATTTTTAGCATATGTTTTTGCCATATTTCTCCATAATCTTCTTGGTTTCCCATTGTTACCATAGTGATCTCCACCAAGGGTTGATGTGGGTTGGTGTGGTTTTTTTTTTTAATAAGTTTAGAGAGCTATTCTTTGACAGCAACCAGCATGAGAGGAGTTTTCATTGAGATCAAGGCAGCCTGAGATGGCATCTTGGAAAATTGCTGGTTTGTCACACATAGGCATCACTCTGTATACATGCCCAGAATCCCAATACTGGAAGGTGACCTAAAGAAATCACTCACTCTCCTCCCCTCTCTGGAACTAAGACTGCACTTACATCTCAACAGACATCTTCTATTTCAGCCCTCATGTAACAGCACAATGACCACCCATTTTCCTGAAGCTGAAACCAGGGTAGCTGTCAAATAAAAATAACTTGCAGTCAGTCCTCAGCTTTGTCATCAGGCTTTTTTCCTGTCTCTTCCTTGGGCAGGTAAGACCAAAGTTCAAAGCTGCATACTGGAGACTATCAAAGAATCAAATGCTAAGCCACATGGTATAAGTATCTCAGCAGCCAGCCATGGAGGGAAACCCTACAGTCGACTTTGTCTGGCAGGGAAATGGCTTTTTGCAAAACAAAGAAACATTAGTGAACCTCTGTGAAGAAGTGCAGATTGCTTATTCTCTCACTCTTCCTCCCTTCCTCCTCTCCCATTTGAACTGGAAATTACAGGGTCACAGTTGCAGATGGAAAAGATGGTATGTAGTGATTCAGCATACTTAGTATGTGAAAATATGCCTTTGGAGACTCAACTTGAGGCAAACACCTGACCGAACACCACAAACGTCTGTAATGTGTTAGTTTCTTAAGCCAACTCAGTGGGCTTTGTTGGCCTATTTGAGACTGATGTTTCATTCCTTAATGATTAGATGAACTGCGGGATTAATTGGAAGGCAGTGGGAATCCCCTTGTTGTTTGGATGGAACCAAAAGTGCCTGGCTAGCATACAAGGAAATGAATACTTTAAAACAAAGGAGACAAGTCTAGGGTTTTTATCTCCCCAAAGGGAAGAATTACTTGAAAATTCTAATTCTACACTTCTGAGGACTGACATATTAGAATCTCATAAAAGTACAACAGTTTTCTAGAACCTAATAATAATTAGCATTTCTGTAGCACTTTAAGGTTAGCAAAGCTCCTTATAGATGTTATCACATTTGTTCCTCACAACAATCCTGAAAGGTCGGTGCTATTATTATCCCCATTTTATAGAGGAGGAAACTGACTCTGGAAGAGTTTAAATGACTTGTCCAGGGTACAACTAACAAATATCCATGGTAAAATTTGAATTCAGGTCTTCCTGTCTCCAAGTATCTCACTTTATCCTCCAGCCACCTAGCTGCTAATACTTATTTTAAGTGTAATTGTTAATTTGATATGGTGTTTCATTTAAAAAAAAAAACTATTAATATAGTTAGACCAGAGTTATCCAAATTCTTTGGGGAACAGGTAATCTGAATCTTACAGACAAAGAAAATGTTAAGGGATTTGTGTCTGGGGCAAACCCAGGTCATTTGTCTTTGCTTACGGAGGCTTTCCCACTAATCATCATAGAGAATGCTGACTATTGCAGTAACTGGCCAGCAGACCAGGGTAAGATGTGGGCAGTGAATGACAATTTCAGTAGCTCTTAATTAGCATACTGGTTTAAAAAGCAGATTTTAAGTGGACTGCAAGAGCAGCTGAGCTAATATCTGATCCATGGGGCATCCTACAGCTCTGTGCATCTATTAAATTTCTTCAAAAATTACCCACCAGAACAAATCCAACCTCAGCTTGTTTCATTCAGCAGTGGCAAACCCAGCCCCATTCCATAAGGAAATAAAATATTCAGCTAGATGAAATACTTTTTTGTCTGACACCTTGAATATTGAGTTAGGTGGGATGAGCTGATCTCCAAGGCCTCCTTCTTTCTCAACCATTCTTTGAGTCTCTATTATAAAAGCAACTGCATGCATGAACAAAGGCTGCCTCTGCTGGAACCTGTAATGTTCTACTATCCAAACCCATAGGAGGTGTGTCCTTAATTACTCAATTACTCATTGCAGGATAAGGGACAAGGATATTGGTGAAGACATTCTAGAGAAGCAGAGATTCCTAACATCTCAATGACCCGGTTTGCTCATCCTCAAGTCTTTGTGCAAAGATGTTTTGTTTTTCTGGCCTCCTCTCCATGTGCTAACAATTAGACAGTGACTTTATAAATGAGGAGACAAGGCAGTGTCGTGTACTGTGGGTGGTTTGTTTTCTTAGGTTTTTTTATTGAAAACATATGTGAACATTTATATATAAATAGAAAACAATGGGAGGCTGCCATCATTTTAGCAGCAGCTTATAAAATTTAGCACGAGTAAAAATCAAACACTTCTCTACCTAGTGGTCCCAGAGCTCCGGTGCATTGATATCTGTGTATACTGACTAATTCACGGCAAGAGCAGGTTTTATTACTTTAGGCTCTTTATTCCTCATCAGCAGGAAATTTTAAATTTTTGGTCAATGGCTTGTTCTTTTTGTTACTCCCTTTGCTTAAAGAAATCAGTTGGTAAGCCTGGCATCCATCCTGCCCAACCTTCTGAACTGCAAGGAAGGAATGGGGGTGGAAGGGCAACAGAGAACCATCCTTCCCCTGCCCCCATCCACAGAGGAGATTTATTTATTTCCCAATTATCCTAATGGTATTAAAGGCATTTCTGAAGTGTTTGGTTTGAGGGCTTAGAACTTGTGCTTACGTAACTACTTTGTACTACTGTTGTTGTTGTTGTTTAGTCATATCTGACTCTTCATGATCCCATTTGGGGTTTTCTTTGTAAAGATGCTGGAGTGGTTTGCTATTTCTTTTTCCAGCTCATTTTGCTGATGAGAAAACTGAGGCAAATAGGGTTAAGTGACTTGCCCAGGGTCGAACAACTAGTACATGTCTGAGGATGGATTTGAACTCAGGTCTTCCTGACTCCATCCAGATGCTCTATCGAGTGCACCACCTAGCTGCCATGTACCAATTAAAATAAATATATTAGAGAGGGACTAGACCACTGACTTCATTGGTGTAAGAAATTGCTATCTATTATCCTTCCCTCTGGCTATATGACCAGTCCACGTTCTTTTTCACCCTTCGATATCTTTAATGGAATCCTTTTACATGACTCTTCCTTCAAAATTCTATGTTTGTAATGTATTGGAGCCTTCTCGCATCAACTGCACTTCTCTATTGACTTTTTGTGAATGTTAATTTCAGTTCTGTGATTTGTACCACCAGGAGAATGTTGGTATTAAAAATGTTTTCTAAGTGAAATTTGAATTAACTTAAAATTTTTTTCAGTTTCCCGAAGCCAATCCAGCTTGACCTCTTTTTCTTTTTCCATTCTAGATCCAACTCATTTTCCATTTGTAGCAACTGCCATTTATGTTTATGTCTATATCTGTACATATGTGTATGCTGACAGATGAAGTTGATAGATTTCTATCCAACTGCAAAATATGGATTCTTCATATACTTGGTTTCCCCATGTGGATAGTTCACCAGAACTCTTTAGAGTGATTATTGATCTAATTCAGAAAATTCTGCAGTGATTCCAAGTTAGACACAATCAGCACAATGCCATCCACACATATGAACAAAACCCCCACCCCATCTATAGGAAATTTCTCTTTCCTTTAAACTCTAACCTGAATCTCCCTCGTGATAGTGGCAAACAACTTTGATGAGATATACCTCCTTTGTTGCAAGATGGTGGTTGAACAAGCTTGTTTGCTATTATTATTTGCTTTGTCTTTCAAGGAATCTTGTATAATTTTGACATATGGATGACATTTAAAAAACTGAGCCTGTGATTTCATTGGTATAGGGAAGTCCCAGTGGGGAATTCAGACTAGTACCTTCTTTGTGACTTAGCGTCTTGGAAGGTTGCTTGGAAGACTGAAATTGTCAATAGATCGCAATGGTTAAGCCTTCCTGACTGTGTGGTCAGCTCTCTGTTCATTATACCTCATTGCCCCTTCAATGGATGTTATATGCATTACTCTTTTAAATAGCTAAAATTCTTCTTTATGTTCTCGCATTTCTTTTTCTTGTGAGAATGGTATTATCCCCATGTTACAGATGGAGAAGCTGAGGTGAAGTAACTGGGAGCCAGAGGCAGGGATTAATTCTCCCCTAAGGTAGCTCAACTTCTCATGTACTGAACTAGAACACAAGGTCTCTGGAAATTGTCATCCCAGGATTCTCTCCATTGAACCCAGCTGCCTCATTAGCACTTAGCTGTCAAAGCGTAACAGTTCACTTCTATGCTAGTCTCCCCTTTTAACCTAAATGGTAGATAATTAGGCTGTTGGGTTTTTCCTTCCCCTTGAAGAGTAGCTCTGGGATCAATGTTGGAAGTCCTCCTTTATGGCAGTACATTTTTATTTTTATTTTTATGCTATGAGTATGTGTGTGTGTGTGTGTTGTGGGAAACAAAAAGAGGGGAAGCTGATGAGAACTGCAGAATTTCATGAAGGATTTGCTGACCAGACATCACCAAGCTAGTTAAACGAGGCCTGAATGTGAGGTCTGAATATAATATAAATCTCACACATTATTAACTCCAATGACGTTGCCATAGTACAACATCAGTAGCTAAAGTTGAGATGTCATGTTTTGTTATATAACCCCACTTTGTTACTAAATTCCATTTCAGAAAATCACCCCAAAAAATCTCATAGGTGTTAGATAGAGGCAGTGTGGTCTAATGGGTAGAATGTAGGACTCAGAGCCAAGAATCCAGAACCTGCTTCCAACTCTTCTTACCTGGGCAGACCAATTGCTTCAACTCTGTGAGTCAGTTTATTCATCTGTAAAATGAAGATAATATTTATAGTGCCTACTTGGCAGGGTCATTGTGAGGGTTAGGCAAAATGCTCTGCAAGCTTTAAAGCACAGTGTAAATATCAGAGTGCTATTTTAGGTATGGATCTGTGATTACTTTGATGTAAGGAACTGTCAGTGAATAAAAACTCCCTCAACCAAAGAAGGCTTCTACCATCTCTGCAGCTCGTAGTCTTGACAGTCACAGTGGTGTGAGACATTGGGAAATTAAGTGACTTGACCAGTGTCAGATAGTCAGCATGTATGAGAGATAGGACATGAACCTAAGTCCTCCTGGCTACAGGACTGACTCTCTCTCTCTCTCTATCTGCTATCTTCACACTGCCTTCCTCCAATGCCTAAGAATTTATAAGTAGCCCTAAGTGCCATTGGAGAAAGTTCCTCTGAGAATGCCCATCAATCAGGAAGGAAATGGCTAAGCAATTTATCGTATGTGATTATGCTGGAATACTATTGCGCTATAAGAAATGATGATGGAGAGGGGATTAGGAAAACCTGGGAAAACTTACATGAACTGATGCAGAAAGAAGTAAACAGAACCAGAAACAATCTACACAGTAATAGCAATATTGTAAAGAAAAGCAACTATGAAAGACTTAATGATTCTGATCAATACAACCATCCCTCGTAATTCTAAAAGACACATGATGAAAAATGCTGTCCTCTTCCACATAGCGAACTGGTGGATCCAAAGTGCAGACTGAAGCATTTTTTTTTCTTTTTCTTGCCCCTCCCTCCAGAATATCAAATGCAGAAATATTTTTTTTACACGGCTTTATATGTGTAATGGGTATTATATCCTTTGCCTTCTCAATGGGTATGGGAAGGTGAGAGGGAGGGAGAGAATTTGGAACTGAAAATAAAATAAAATTGAATAATTTTTTTAAAATTTCATAAAAGGAAAACTACTCTTTAAAAGCCAGACGATGGTAACTGCAACCATTCTGTTATGCTCTAAGGCTGGTTAAGGGTTCTGCCCACTATTCAACGTGGACTTCTCAGTTATTGTTACTGTAAATACATGAGTGAGATCTTTATTGTTGTTCTGGGTTCCAGAGCAGTGATGATTTGTCACCTGTCTTTCTACCCCCAGTGCTCACTAGAAAGCAGATATATCAGTATGGAAGAAAACTTCTTGTAACTGGCCTCTTATACATATCACCCTTCTATGCCAGGAAGCAGCAGAAGAGAGTAGAAAGCACAGTAATACCATGTTATTTGCTTGGGTCTCCTTCCCCTGTGTCATCATTATGTTGTGGGGGGTTGGTGTGCCCACAAATCATTGTCTCAGTTGGAATTCATCTTATTTTTCTCCCACCTTTTAAGTTAGAAGTTCCCACATTACACAAAGGACCTGGGCAGATTTTTCTCACACCATTTAACCCTTACCTAGAAAATTTAAAGACTTTATTATGTGACACAACCCCTTATAGGCCCATCATCTCCTTAGTTTGGCATTAAAACATTACTCCCTATCACACTCTCTGATCTCCAGCCATATTAACTACTTGTTGGTCCTCAAACTCAGTTTGCTATCTGGGACCTCAAGGCCTTTGAATAGGTTGGCCCCCATGTCTAAAATGTATTCCCTTCTCATTTCTGCTGCTTAACTTACTTCAAGGGATATTTTGGGTATCGTTTCATATGAAAAACTTCACTTGAGTCTCTAGTCTTTAGGGCTCTCTACCTCCTCATTATCTTGTTATCACCTCTGTGTTTACATGTTACAACCTATAATAGACTATAAACTCCTTGCAGGTCGGGAGTTTTTATTTGTTATCTCCAGATAGCATTCTCCTTGCAATTCTCCATAACTCTCAACTGGTGGCATCCATAGCCTTCTTCTGCTGATCCCAGCTGCTTATCTGTCCTGCTTCTTTTGTAACTCTTTCTGTATGTTCCAACAGTAAGGAACCTCCCTGCCCTCAACTTCATACAGATCTCGATCATGTATCTGGTGGAGTCTGGACGAAATCATAGTTGAATGTGCTCTTTTCCACAGCCCCAGGCATTGTGTTTCCTAACCAAATCAGCTCTTTGCATGAGTCTAGAAGCTTGCTAAAAATAGCCCTATGGACCAGGAGGAGGAAACCTCCTCTGCTCTGCTGCTTATATTTGAAGAGCCCTTCTTAGATTTTGTGATTGTCTTATAGTACAAGGAGGCTTTTAAAATTACAATCATCAAATCTTTATAGTCTCAGAAATATTTTGTATAAATGTTTATCAAACCTAAAAAAATTTGTAGAAGTCAAATTTTATATATAGCCAAGAATCAGAGATTCATAGAACATTAGTGTTGGAGGAACCTCAGAGATGAATTGATCTAACTCCCTCCTTTATTTTAAGATGAGTAAACTAAGACTTAGAGAGAGAAGTTTTGTCTTGACAGATGTTACACAACTAGTTAGTGGTACAGTTGTTGTTTAGTCATTTTTCAGTTATGCCTGACTCTTTATGACTTCATTTTAGGGTTTTCTTGGCAAAGATGCTGGAGTGGTTTGCCATTTCCTTCCCTTGCTTATTTTACAGAGGAGGAGACTGAGGCAAACAGTATTAAGTGACTTACCCAGGGTCATACAACCAGTGCCTGAAGCTGGATTTGAACTCAGGTCTCATCCTGACTCCAGGCCTGGTCCTCTATCCACTGAGCCACCTAGCTACCCTAGTGGGATAGACAGGACCAGAATTCAAATCTCCTGATTTCTAGGACAGTGCTGTTGACCTCTCTTTCCGACATGCATGGTAGCTCAATAAATACATCTATTCCGCTCATTGTAGAGTGAATAATTGGGAGGGGGGAGATAGATTTTCAGAGCTGTAAGGGGCTTGAGAGGTTAATTAGGTCAATGCCCTCCTTACTGCAAAAGTCCTTTTTATAATATCTCTGACAAGTAGTCATCCAGCCTTCTGCTTGCATATATCTAGTGACAGGGAACTCACTTCCTTAGAGAGAATTCATTTCCAATTTTAAGAAAATTTTTCATGCCAGTGACCTAAAATCTATTTTCATATATAATTCTGAGTAATTTTAAATTAGGATCACAGGATTATAGATTTAGAATTGAAAGTAGCTTGAGAAGGCAGCTGGGTTACTTTCTTCATTTTGTAGAGGAAGACAATAAAGTCCAGAGAGGTTTAAATGACTTGGCCAAAGTTGCACAGGTAGAACCAGGATTCAAATCCAGGTCCTCTTATCCTGAATCTATTCCTCTTCCTACTGGTTCCTTATTAATTTGCTGCTTGTTATTTACTCAGTAACTATAGCTCTAATAAGGTAAGAACACTATTATAGACCTTAATGTATCTTGAGATGCTAATAGTCAGGGCAAATAACATGAAGAAGCAGATGGATACTGCCTAACATATGGACTTGCCAGTGTGAAATGGCTTTAAACTTGTGGGATTTTAAAAGCTAAGCAAGTTTAAGGCTTGGGTGCCTTTGAGCTCTGCAGCCTACTGCGAGTATCTTGTATTTTAAGCTCTCCCACTGAAAACAGAGCCTACCTCCTCATCACTGCTTCCCCAGCTCACTTTATTTAGAAAGAGTTTCTACATGGGCTGTTCAGGCTCAGTCACCTGGGAATGGAACTCTGCAGTTTTACACCAGGGAGGCTAGCATTTGAGGCCTTGAACTATTACCTCCTACTCTGGGGATTTAACAGAAAGAACAACAAAATCAGAAACTGAAAGCAAACCTGCCAGACTTATAAGAACCCAAACTTTGAATGCAGCTGAATATCCACTTAGATAGATCTATGAAGAAAGCATCCCCTGGAGAGTGTCATTTACTCCCTAGTCCATGAGTAATGACAGCATGAGAACTATTACCTTTAGTACAACTAGGTTCCTTGAGTCATATAATTTAGAGCAGGAAGGTAATCTAGTACAACTCTCATTTTGCTGATGAGGAAACTCATACGCAAAAGAGGAACTTGTTCAAAGTCCCTGAGATATGAAGGAGTAGATTTGACTCTAGGTCCTTTGATTCTAAGCCCTGTGCTTTTTTTTTTCCACCAGATAGGATGGCATAATTAAGGTTTGCAAAAACACATTGTATATTATCTCATTTGATAGAATGCTGGAATCAGAAGCAAAAAGAGGTAGGTTTATAGAATGTAAGATTTGGAGTAAAGAAGAATCTAGGATTCAATTTCTACCTCTGTGTGACATTTATTAGCTACAGGACCCTAAGCAAATAACATTAGCTCCCTAGTCACTTTCCTTATCTGTAAATGTGGATGGTAATACTTGTAGTACCCACTTTATAGGATTTTTATGAGGCTCAAATGAAATAGAACACAAAGAAAGTGCTTTGCAAACAAGGGCCCAATTTAAATGTTAGATATGTCATGGGGAATACACATTTTCATGACAATTTTTATTTTAGACAGTGCTTCATGATCTTCATTAATTGTCTTTCCAAACAGACTTTTAAGCTGGGCAGTAGAAAGCTACTTGAAGATAAAATGATATTTCTTTTTTGTATTTGTAACTACAGAACCGATTGCCATAGGTACCTCATTAATGTTTAATTGTGTGGAATAGGCATATGCTAATGTTGCCAAACTACAGACTGCCCTGCTCTATTTACTGTGTGACCCTAAGATACTTAAACCTTCTAAGCCAAAGTATTTCTCATCATGGGAACAAATGAGTAAGGAATTTGTGTTGTTATTGCTTATTCCCAAGAGAAAATTGAAGAAGTGAATGAATGTGAACTAAACTGTTTTCTCTCTTGTGTTTAGGTCAACATCTCTAACTTCAGCCTGGTAATGGAGTCTGACATGGGCAATTTCATGCCCACAGGTCTAACATTCACTGGAAGTGATAAAGCCCGGGCTATTATAAAGGAGGTTATGAACCTGCTACAACCCATAAATATCACCCAAGTCTTTGAGGGTGGAGAAGGAACTGACATTAACTACTGGATCCAAGCAGGAGTACCTGGTAAGACTGCTTGATTTGGGAAATAGGAGTTTTGAATTGAAGTGGAATGAAGTGAACTCTACAATCACAACTTTTGAAATTCTAAAGCTGTGTTCCAATATGACCAGTTGGAAATGCCAGAGGTGACCCTACTTACTGTTGGTGTAGTTAGCTGCCCTGAACGTTGTGATTTGAGGAATATCCAGGAAAATCTGCTGAACCAAAATACCTCCCATAACCTAGATCCCACATGGCCCCACCATTCTCTTGGGATCCCAGCCTTCTGAGCTTAGTGAAGAGCTGGACATGCAAAGAAAACCAAAAACATGATTCCTGTCTTCAATGAGTTCACATTTTAATGGGAAGAGACAACATGCAAACAATGAAATGCATACAAGATATATACAGTGTAAATATAAATCTCAGTGTATACAGTATAATTTTCAGAGGGAAGCACTAGCATTGGGAGGGAGTGGGGTGACTGAGACTCTCTTACAAAGGGAGAATTTGAATTGTGACTTAGAGGAGGCCAGGAAAGCCAGGAGGTGGAGGTGAAGAGGGAGACCATTCCACCTATGAGAGACAGCTGGTGAAAAGACAGTCGGGAGATGGAGTATCGTGTGTTTGAAACAGCAAGTTGTCCAATGTTATGTACGACAGAGTATGTAGAAGGGAGGTAAGATATAAGGAAACTATAAGTGTAGGAAGCGTCCAGGTTACAAAAAACTTTAACAAGCCAAACAAAATATTTTATATTTGATCCTGGATGATTTCTTAGTTTTGTTTTGTTTTCCTTTTGAATCAAGTGGTATAATGAATAGAATGCTAACAGGACAGCCTGGGTTCAAGTCTGGCATCTGATACCAATACTAGTTTTAGTAATAGCTTTGATACAGCGTTTACTACATGACAGGAACTGTGCTAAGAGCTTTAAAAACATCTTGTTTGGTCCTTGAAACAACTTTGGGAGGTAGTTGCTATCATTAACCCCATTTTATAGATGAAGAAATTGAGGCACAAAAAAGTTAAGTGACTTACTTAAATGACTTAACACAATGCCACCTATAGTTTTTGTGACTATGAGCAAGTCTCTTAATCCCTGTGGGCATCAGTTTCCTAACCTGTAAAATGGGAATAATAATAACAACTAGCTCCCAGGATTGTTGCAAGGAATAAATGAGATAATAATTGTAAAGCACTTAGAATAGTGGCACATTGTAAGTGCTATATAAATGTTAATTATTACAATTATTTTTATTTATTATAATCTATTGTTATTTATTTTTATTTATCATCCATAGATTATTATTTATTATCATCTATAATTATTACTATTATCATTATTATCAACTATAATTATTACTACTTATTATCATCTATAAAATAAGGGTCCTTGGACCAAATGGTCCAATGGTCTAAGGTCTCTACCAGCTCTAAATCTCTGATTCTATGAGTTAAGGATCTTAATAGAAAATGAGGGCACATGAGCCAATTGAGATAAATTTATTAAATATTGTATGATCATGATTTTACACTTTAAACCCTTGGCCACAGAATTAGAAGGCAGGGATACAGACTGGTTCCTGGAAGCCTTTTGGGCATTGGTTCTTACCGATCTGTCTTTCCTACTCCAGTGCCCATGTAGAAAGCAAGTATATTAGTACAGAAGAAAACTTTCTGTAACATGAACTCCCTTCTACCCCCAAGAAGATGCAAGAGAGGGCAGAAGATGCCCTTTGGTGACAGCATTTTACTTAGGCCTCCTACCACTGTGTCATCATCATGGCATGAAGGTTGTTCAGAGATGTTTTCCTTGCCCAGCACACAGCTTTGGTTGCTATAGTACTCTTACATCCTGCATGTAACAACATAGGATCAAGTATCAGTAACAGCTGGGAGATCATATTAAGTCTCAAGCTGCAGCTTCTTCAAATTTTCTTAACTGAGCTTGTTTCCAGGTCCTGTCTCTAAAGGAAAAGGAGTGGAGGGGAACAAGCAGCTTCATACCTTCCTGCCCACCAGAAACTGAGGTTCTACTTTTAATAGTTTTTTTTTTTATTTTGTAATCTCATTTCAATTCAATTCTACAAACATTTAATTAAGCGACTATGGACAGTACTGTGAGAGGCAAGAGAGATACAAAGAAAAAGGAGCATATCAGCCCCTGCCCTCAAGGTACTTACATTCTATTGCTGTTTTAGAAAACATTTCTACAGCTAGCTGACCCACTGGATAAGAGTGCTGGACCTGGAGGCCAGAAGATCTGGGTTCAGATTCTGCCTCAGACATTCTAGTGATGAGACCCTGGGCAAGTCTCGTAATCTCTGTCTGCCTCAACCTTAAATGGGGATAAGGGTAGCACCTCTCTCCTGGGGATGTGAGCATCGAATGAGATAATGTCTGTAAAGTGCTTAGCACAGTGCTGGTGCACAATAGATGCTTAATAAATTCTTATTCTCTTCTCCTTCCCATCCCTATTATGTGCACTGTGAAAGACCTTAAAGATACCAAGAAAAAAATTTCACAGTATCAACCCCTACCCTAAAGGAGTTTATGTTCTATTACTGTTTTGAAAAGCATTTCTATCATTACAAAGATTTCATAACTACATGAACAAATAACCACTCCCTCCCCTCTTTACATATGCAAACAACGCAGCTATTTTTTTATTTGTGAAGTAGATTTCACCAGCAGAGTACAATGTGTTTTAAGTTTTTTGTGGGGGAGGATGGGGGATTAATGGCTCATATTCTACTTGTGACACTGTAGATTGCAATCATATTTTTGGCTTTAAGGCTTAAAATAGTCTTTCCCAACTAAAAATAGAATGTTATCTTAAAAAAAAAAATACAGGACCCGAATTCTTTTCATTCTTTCTGTGTATATATGTTAACCAAAACTTTGAGATTGTCTTAAAGGAACAGTCCTGTTCGTAGCACTAGTAAGTATATCATTTAGACCAGACATCTCAAAGCATCTCAGGGTGTGAGTCAATCAAGAAGCATCTATTTCAGGGGTGGCTAGATGGCACAGCAAGTAGAGCACTGGCCCTGGAGTCAGGAGGAACTGAGTTCAAATTTGGACTCAGACACTTAACACTTACTATCTGTGTGACTTTGGGCAAGTCACTTAACCCCAATTTCCCTACCTTTCCCCCATCCAAAAAGTAAAAAAAAAAAAAAAAAGATGAAGCATCTATTTGGTAGGCACTATGTACCAGGAACTCTACTAGGTACAATGGATACAAATGTGATTTGGGACAGTCTCTCATCTTGAGAACCTGACCCTCTCCTGGAGGGATAGAACAATTTTGTGCATAAATCAATAGAGAACATAGACAAAATAAGTACAAACTTATTTCAAAAGTGGGACACACAGTTAGGAAAATTAGGAAAGGCCTCTTGAAAGAAGGTGGCACTTGACTCAAGCCTAGAAAGGAGCTAGGGTTTCTAAGATGTAGAGATAAGAAATGAGAATATTTTAGGCATGGGGCAATGGTGAATGGCATTTTGCAAAGACACAAAGGTAGGAAATGAGATGTCAAATACAGGGGAAAACAATTAGTCCAAGTTGGCTAGAACTAGACTATGTGAGAGGGCATAATGGGTAATTATCCTGGAAAGATAGTCTGCAGTCAGTTTGTGCCAAAGAAGTTTATATTTGACCCCAGGGGGCCACGGAGATCTTCTTGGTCAGGTAAATTAGATGGTTGGTGTCTTTAATTACTGTCTTTCAGTGACATTCAGTAAATATCTAGGAAGAGTCTAAATAAGAGTCAGATGGAATCCCTGCCCTCACTGAATTGTTATCAGGTACTGTGATCATTTCTCATTAGTTCTTCTGTAGTCAGTCATCAATTTAGTGTCTGGTCAGTGCCATTTAAATTATGCTGAAGAATTATTTTTCTGAAATCCTAGCTCTTTAACTGAAAATTTCTTAAGATGAATGAATTAGTGTGCAACCATTAAATAAGCATATGCAAAAATCTAAATAAATTCATTTGGGCAAAATTTTGGTAAAATATAGGAGGGTTGGGAAAAGGGGGAGGGGGTAATCATGATGGCTAAAATGAGCTAGAATCATAGAATTTTAGACCTGGAAGCCGAATTGGACATCCTATTAAATCGTATCCTTTCATTTTATAGAAAAGTTAAATAATAATTCCCAGTTTATAGAAATTATCAATGCTTAATCTGAGGCCAGAACCCTCATCTAATGACTCAGTCTTTGTGCTGGTACATTCTACTATTGGAGACCATCTGTGGAATGTACATTTCTAAGATGTCTGTCTTTCTCACCAAACTGGATTGCTAAGATGTGGTCCTAGCATGGTTGTTATTGTTTTTATGTAGAGCTTGCACAAAGCCAGATTCATTCAGTAGTAATAAATTGCAATTACTGACCTGTTGGTAAATCTCATTAAATTGCCAACTTAGATTTGGTTTTCTGCTTTAATGAAACTGAGATGTGTGAAGCTTCATGGGTACTAGACACCCTCCACTCCCATGAATGCATGATTGGGGGTTCGGGACTAATGACATAATATTTAATGTTATTCGAATTACTTTTAAGTTTCTTAATGGATACATTTCTTCATTTCCACTGCTATAGAGGATTTTAGTTCATCTAAATAACTGTTGGGTTTTTTTTCATCTCCCATTCCCCTCTCTTTCTTTATATGGGGAAGCCTATTGTAGTCAGTAGTTCACTTAAAGCAATAAATGTTTTCCTGGAATTCTCTGTAATTTCCTATTGAGTCCTATGATGGGAACTGGATGATTGCTGTTTTCCCCTTAGTTCTTTTGAAACTCGTATCGAGTATTTCAAATTTTTTACTATTCCTAGAAGTTAAGATGAGGCTGCTTTGGTTGTGGTTATTATTCCTCACTGAAATTTCAGGAACTAGAAATTTGAGAAAAAGATGAAGAACAGCACTTAGTCTGAAATAGAAAATTAAAATGTACCAATTGGGTGCTTTTTCCCCTTGGATACCTAATGTACTCTGATGGCTAAAATATAAGCATTATTATGCATGTAAGCATACTGACTCAACTGTCATTTGAAGAGTTATTCACCCAACCTTTCTTTTTCCTTTTGTTCAAAATCAAGCCCTTTCCTTGAATGGTTTTTTGTTAAGACAAAGAAACTCTCCAGTAGTGAAGCAAAGTATTATCAAACTGTGAGCTGAGAACTTTTCAATTCAATTCAAAATGAAAATAGTTCCTGCCTTTAAGGAGCTTTCATTCTACTAGAGGAAAAGTACATAAATAAATATACATTAATACAAAATATATTCAATTCATATACAAAGTATTTTGGGAGCAGCAATTATGGGAAGATCATTGAGAAAAACCTTAGGTAGGAGGTAGCCTCCTGAGCTAAGCCTTGTGACTATAGCTAGGAGTTCCAAGAGTCAAAAATGAGGGCAAAAAGCCTCAGAGACAACCTGTGAAGAGGCATGGAGATGGGATATGGAATGTTGTATCAAAGGGACCATAAAAAGCAGATCAGTTTGACTGGAGCATAAAGTGTACAGTTACAGGTGTTGTGAACTAAGTCTGGGAAGATGGATTGGAAGTAAATTATGAAGGACTTTAATTCTCTAAATACTAAACTGTAAAGGTTTTATCCTAGAGGCAGTGGACAGCCACTAAAGTTTATCATATGGTAGAATGATTTGGTTAGATCTGTGTTTTAGGCATGTCATTTTTGCAGCTGGGTAGAAGATAGATTGGTGAAGGGAGAGACTAGAGGCAAAAAGACCAATTAAGTCTTTTGCAATAGTCCAAATTAGCAGAAATATGGACTAGTGAAATAGCTATGGGAATAGAGAGAAGAGGACTGATGCAAGAGATGTAGAGATAAGACTGACAAGACTTGGCAACTAATCCAATATGGAGAGTGAGGAAGAGGAAAGAATCTAGAATAATACCAAGGTTGAAAACTGGAATACCATGGAAGATGGTGGTTGCCCCCCAAAGAAGTAGGAATGTTAGCAAGAAGGGTGTTTTGGGGAAGAGATAACTTCTATTTTGGTCATGTTGAATTAGAGATGTCTAATAGGTCATCCAGTTGAAGTTGTCCAGAAGCCAACTGGAGATGTAGACCTAGAGACAAAGGCTTGATAGATGTATTTGGGAGTTATCTGCATGAAAATGGTAATTCAGTCCTTGGGAGTTGAAGACTCCAATAAAGAGATTGTAGAGAGGAAAGGAAAGGAGAAAAAAGAGAGGAAAGAAGGGAAGGGAGGAGAGGAAAGAAGAGGGAGGAGAAGAGAAGAGAAGAAAAAAGAGGAGAGGAAATGGAAGGGCAGAAAGAAGGGAAGGGAAGAGAACCTTAGGATACACCTATACATAGATGATAATCCACCAAAGGACACAGGAATGATCAGACAGGTAAGAGGAGAACCAGGAGAGATCACTGACACAAAAACCCAGGAAGAGAGTAGGCAGAAAGCGGTGGCCTGCAGAGAGGTCAAGAAAGATGAAGACTGCAAATCAGTGAATGACATTAACACTGGTGTCCTTGAAGAGAAAAAATTCAGCCAAGTGATAAGATCAGGAGACAGATCACAGAGGGAGAGAGGCTATACCTGAGGTATAGAAATGGCATTAAAGAAAACCAAGACTCAGAAGCAGCTGGATTGGATTATGTATATATAGTGGAGATCCATGCTGGCAGCAATACAATTGTAAGGTCTTTGAAGCACTAATAGACAAGGCAAAGGAGAAGTTACCAAGGGCATAGAAAAAAAATCTTAGATTTTATTAGTACAAAAAAGGCTACCAAGAGAATATGAATAACTACTGACCTATGTGACTAATTTTCTATCTATGCAAAATCTTTATGAAAGTCATTTTTATACAAATCAAGGGCAAACTCAGTTATTAGAATTATTAAAGAACAAGAGGCTTTTGCAAGTGATATTCAACAGTAGAATTCATCTTTGCCATTTTACAATTATCCAAAGATGTAGAAGATATAAGATTCCATTGTGTTTATTGTTTGTTGATTATGAAAAAAAAGCCTTGATGTGCTAAAACAAAACACCACCTTACAGGTTCTTTCAACAGCGAGGTGCCTCTCATCTATACATCAAAATTATTTAAGATTCCTTAGAAGATATGATAACAGAAATAACCCTTCCAGTGACCCTCTAATAATAAATGTCAGATAAGACATAAAACAGGGAAACGTATGCTTGCCAAAAGCATTCACCCCTGTGATAGAAGAGATCAATGTGGAGTCAGGTCAAAGAGGGATTATTCATGGATAGTGAAGTCTTCCAGATGCTACTGTTTGCAGATGACATTGGGGTGATTGCACGATATTTGTAATTATTCAGTGGAGTCTGTCCTATGTATTCACCGTGGAAAAGCCAAAACGATGAAGGATGTCTATTGTCAAAATTTCAACGTGCATTTGGAGAAACACCCTAAAGAGCTCATTCATCAGTATCCTCATATCTATCTGAGCTCCTCTTTCTATATCACACACACACACACACACACACACACACACACACACACACAACACACACACATATGCATATGTATTTATATGACAGTGAAGACTGACAATGATTTGGACCCAGAGTTAATCAGGGGAAGGAAGACAGACTAAATTACCTTAAGGAAATTGGAAAACTGCTTTACTGACCTCAAGTTTTCTGTGAAAGCCAAGGCCCATCTTGCTACTATTACATTCTACTGGAGTTACTGTATGCCAGTGAGACATGGAATAAAGTTGCCTCTGAAGAATGAAAAATTAGCACAAGTCAGAGGGCAGTTAGTAAAGAGTTATCCAGTGGTTATAAGCTTGCCACAGCATGTAATCAAAGAAGAAGAGGACTGAAAGATGTTATCAAGGAATTGTATAATAAAAGGAAAAGGTCACTTGGTAAGAATGAAAAGATGATAGACAACCAAAATGTTGTATTCCTCTCAATATATGGAGAAAGGGAAGAAGGTGACCAACAATGTTCCTATTGGGAACTAATAGTTCCCAATTAGTTCCTATTGGGAGCTAATGGAAGGGCACGGACAAGAGTCACACAGTATGAGCAGGATAGGTTGTAGTTAACATCATTGTAGGGAATTCCAGTATCAATGAAACCATGAATCTACTTGACTATTAAGTGATGAGAAGCAGAAACTCGAAAAATCCCATCGTACTCAATACTGGCCTGATTCTTAAAGGAATTACCATTCTAATTTCTAATTATTTTTTTCGATGAGCTAGTTAAGAGCAAAGAGGATCATAGCAAAATAGCCACAGGAATGACTTAAGTGTTGAAAAGTACTTTGTGGGTAAAAAGTAAACTGGGGTCATCTGACCTGAAAAAAGAACGTTAGAGAGAAGCTTAGATAAATGATATTAATTGGACAGTTTCATGAGGCTAAAATGCCAATGGGTACTATCAAATTGACTAAGCTTTGGGATGGACAGACTGAACCAGAAATGCAATCAGTACTGTGACTATGTCTGCATTTTGCCTCCTGGTCCTGTTCTGTTTATCCTGTCCTATATCTTTGTTGCAAGAGCTTTTTTGCATGCCTTAGCATCTTGAACTTGGACATAGCACCGACTCCCAGATGCCAGCCTGGCCAGGCTTCTTGGTTTATACTTCTTTGCTTCTAGTTCCAATCTAGTCCCTTATATCCCCAGGCAAAGATTACACTTCATTGCCTGGATGTTTCCCTAATCACTCACAAATTTTGGTCCAGCTGTAGGCAGACCTGACAGTGTTGTTTGGCTCCAAAACAAATGACTTGCAGCTTATGGTGACAGAATTTCTTGCCATAATGCAACTCTCTCACCCCCTAAATCTTACCCTGCCCTGCAACTTAGCAAGCAAACCTGTTAACAAACACTACTTAATAAGGTTGCCACTTGGAAGGCAGCAAACTTCTTGGTTTCAGTAGGACCCTACCATGCCTGCCATGAAGTTTTGTCATAATTTAGTCCATTTGTCTACACAGAACATGCCCTTCTATGAGAACTGTAGTTCCCACTTATGTTTGTGGTTCTTTTCCTGCACTTACCCTACATACCACAATTTCTGTGGTATATAACTACCTAGAAGAGTTGAGACCACCCAGGCTAACTTCTGTAATATCCTATATACATTCAAAATGGTTTAACCTACGGTACTACCTGCTTAGCCCCCTCACAGACTCAAGTTCCAACTGTGGAGGTTTATACTGGTAATTTTCCTCTATGCCTTCCTCATGCCACCACTCCTTTAGAAAAGTCACAATTGCTAAATTTAATTCTGGACTATGTATTTATTTAGTAGATCCAGGAAACAGTTTTAGTAAAACACTTATTCAGGATATAAATGAATTTAATGAATGAATGGTGACAGAAAACTGTATTATAGAACATTTCCAAACTGGTGAAATCTCATCTCCCTTTTCCCCAGAGTAGTTTGGGAAAAGACCTTCTCCAAAGATTTATAGCTATAATGGGGAAGACATTTTTTTTCTTCAAATACAGTTAGAGTTTAGTGCCTTCAATGTAAATAAGTTTGGTGTTCCTGAATAAAAACTGCACCCGACTGTATCTACAACCCATCTCTTTCAGTCTATTCTCTCTAAAACTCCTTGCTTAATTTTCCTCATCATTCACCTAATTGCTGATACCTCTGTGTTTCCTTCACTTATCTTTCCCTCCTTGTGGTCACAAAACTGGTAGAGACCTCTCTTCTTCACCTTCCTTCAGACTCCACCCACCATCCATAGATGTCCTATACGTATACATCCTCAGGGGAAATGGGGCCTATGTTCTCATCCAATAAACATACATGCTCTGCAGCAAGGCATCTTGGGAGTTATAATTTTCTTACACTAGGCAAGTGTTGTTACATCCTTCTTCCACTTAAAAAATAATTTACTTCAGGCGTGGCTAGGGCCCTGCCTCAAAATGGATAGAAAGCAGACTACAAAGACTCTGGAGTCCTACTATCCTCAGAAGGAGGAACCAAACTCAGAGGGAGACAATGTGGACTCCACACCCACAGCTGAAACAATAACAGGGAATGGGTCCCAAACACAGAAAGCTCTACTAGATGAGATCAAAAGGAACTTTGAAAACCAAATGAGAGAGATAGAAGAAAAAATGAATAATTCTCTCAAAACCAAAATTGCAGTATTAGAAAAACATTATAATGAAGAAAACATCTCTCTAAAAAGAAAAGTGTATGATATGGAAAAGGAGATCCAAAAATTAACCAAGGAAAATGATTTGCTAAAAATTAGAATCAACCAAATTGAAACAGATAACTCTATGAGGAACCAAGAATTAGTCAAACAAAACAACAAGAATGAAAAATTAGAAAAAGAGGTAAAATACCTCAATGGAAAAATAACTGACCTGGAAAACAGATCCAGGAGAGATAATCTGAGAATCATAGGCCTACCAGAAAATCATGATGAAAAAATGAGCCTGGACAACATTCTCCAAGAGTTCATTAAGGAAAACTGCCCTAGATCCTATAACCTGAGGGTAAAATAGAAATTGAGAGAATACACTGGACCCTTCCTGAAAGAGATTGAAAAGTCCTAGAAATGTTGTGGCCAAACTCCAGAACTACCAGGTAAAAGAGAAAATACTTCAAGCAGCCAGAAAGAAACAATTCAAATATCGAGGATCCACAGTGAGGATCATACAGGATTTGGCAGCCTCTACACTGAAAGATCAGAGGCAGTGGAATACAATTTTCCAGAAGGTAAAAGACCTCGGGCTACAACCAAGGATCACCTCCCCACCAAGACTGAGCATATTCTTTCAGGCAAAGAGATGGTCATTCAACGATATAACAGAGTTCCAAACTTTTCTGATGAAAAAGCCAGAGCTCAATGGAAAATTCAACTTCTAATTACAAAGGGGGGGGGTAGTTAGTAGGGAGGGAAGAAGTAAGGGGGAAGGGAAACAAAAGGGAGAGGGGCTGATAAGGAAGCGGTGATCAAAAGGAAAACTCTTAAGGGGGCGAAGGGAGAAGGGGGAAAAATATGAGCATTAACAGAGGAGGGAATAGGATGGAGGGAAAGAAACAGATAACAATCATTACTATAAATGTGAATGGAATGAACTTTCCCATAAATGGAGACAGATAGCAAAATGTATTAGAAATTATAATCCTACAATAGGCTATTTACAAGAAATACATCTGAAAAAGAGGGATACACACAGGGTAAAGGTAAAAGGCTAGAGTAAAATATATCATGCCTCAGCTAAAGTAAAAAAAAGCAGGGGTAGCAATCCTTATCTCAGATGAAGTAAAAGCAAAAATTGACCTAATTAAAAGAGATAAGGAAGGAAACTATATCCTGCTAAAAGGCACCATCGAGAATTAAGCAATATCATTACTTAACATATATGCACCAAGTGGTATAGCATCCAAATTCCTAGAGAAGGTAAGGGAATTAGAGGAAGAAATAGATAGCAAAACTATACTAGTGGGAGACCTTAATCTCCCCTTCTCTGAGATTGATAAATCCAACCTCAAAATAAACAAGAAACAAGTTAAGGAGGTGAATAGAATTTTAGAGAGGGTAGGTATGATAGATGTCTGGAGAAAACTGAATAGGGATAAAAAGGAGTATACCTTCTTCTCAGTGGTTCATAGCACATACTCAAAAATTGACCATGTTCTAGGGCATAGAAACCTCACAATTCTCTGCAGTAAGGCAGAAATATTAAATGCATCCTTCTCAGATCATGATGCAACAAAAATTATATGCAATAAAGGGCCATGGAAAGACAGACTAAAAACTAATTGGAAATTAAACAATTTAATCCTAAAGAATGAGTGGGTCAAACAAGAAATTATAGAAACAATCAGTAATTTCATTCAAGAAAATGATAATAATGAGACAACATACCAAAATTTGTGGGATGCATTAAAGGCAATTCTTAGGGGAAGTTTTGTGTCCCTGAGTGCATACATGATTAAATTAGAGAAAAGGGAGGTCAACGAATTGGGCATGCAATGGAAAAACCTAGAAAAAGAACAAATTCAAAATCCCCAATTGAATACTAAATTAGAAATATTGAAAACCAAAGGAGAGATTAATAAAATTGAAATTAAGAAAACTATTGAATTAATAAATAAAACTAAGAGCTGGTTTTATGAAAAAAACCAACAAAATTGATAGACCCTTAGTCAATATGATTAAAAAAGAAGAAAACCAAATTATGAATATCAAAAATGAAAAGGGTGAATCTACCTCCAATGAAGAGGAAATCAAAACAATAATTAGGAATTATTTTTCCCAATAGTATGCACATAAATTTGAAAATATTAAGGAAATGGATGAATATTTTAAAAATACAAGTTGCCCAGATTAACTGAAGAGGAAGTAAATTACTTAAATAACCCCATCTCAGAAAAAGAAATTGAACAAGCCATCAGTGAACTTCCTAGGAAAAATGAAAAAAAAAAAAAACTCCAGGGCCAAATGAATTTACTAGTAAATTCTATCAAACATTAAAGAACAATTGACTCCAATACTCTACAAACTATTTGGGAAAATTAGTGAAGGAGTCCTACCAAATTCTTTTTATGACACAAATATGGTACTGATACCTAAATCAGGAAGAGATATAGCAGAGAAAGAAAATTATAGATCAGTCTCCCTCGTGAATATAAATGCAAAAATTCTAAATAAAATACTAGCAAAAAGACTACAGCAACTTATCTCAAGAATAATACACTTTGATCAGGTAGGATTTAGTCCAGGAATGCAGGGATGGTTTAATATTAGCAAAACCATCAATATAATTGATCATATCAATGACAAAACTAGCAGAAACCACATGATCATCTCAATAGATGCAGAAATGCCTTTTGACAAAATACAACATCCATTCCTATTAAAAACACAAGAAAGTATAGGAATAAATGGAGCCTTCCTTAAAATAATAGGTAGCATCTATTAAAAGCCATCAGTAAGTATTATATGTAATGAGGAGAAGCTAGAAGCATTTCCCATAAGATCAGGGGTAAAACAAGGGTGTCCACTAGCACCCGTCATATTCAATCTGGTACTAGAAATGTTAGCAGTAGCAATTAGAGAAGAAAAAGAAATCAAAGGAATTAAATTTGGCAAAGAAGAAACCAAGCTATCACTCTTTGCAGATGATATGATGATATACTTAGAGAATCCTAGAGAATCAAGTAAAAAACTACTTGAGACAATAAATAAATTTGGCAAAGTTGCAGGATATAAAATAAACCCACATAAATCCTTGGCATTCCTATATATTTCCAATGAAATTCAACAGCAAGAGATAGAAAGAGAAATCCCATTTAAAGTTACTGTAGACATTATAAAATATTTGGGAATATACCTGCCAAAACAAACCCAGGACCTATATGACCACAACTATGAAACACTTTTCACACAAATAAAGTCAGGTCTAACTAATTGAAAAATTTCAATTGCTCATGGCTAGGTCTAACTAATATAATAAAAATGACAATTTTGCCTAAATTAAATTATATATTTAGTGCCATACTAATTAATTTACCAAAAAACTACTTTATAGGGCTAGAAAAAATAGTGACAAAATTCATTTGGAAGAATAAATGGTCCAGAATATCAAGGGAATTAATGAAAAGAAATGCTAGGGAAGGTGGACTAGTTATACCAGATTTCAATCTGTATTATAAAGCAGCAGTCATCAAAACTACTTGGTACTGGCTAAGGAATAGAGGATTGGATCAATGGAATAGATTAGGAACAAGAAATTCAGAAGTCAATGACTATAGCAATCTATTGTTTGATAAACCCCAAGACCCTAGTTTTGGGGATAAGAACTCACTATTTGACAAAAACTGCTGGGAAAACTGGAATATAGTATGGCAGAAACTGGGCATAGACCATTATCTAATACCATATACCAAAAACAAGTCTAAATGGGTGCATGATCTAGGTATAAAGGTTGACACTGTAAGCAATCTCATAAAACAAGGAATAGTTTACCTGTCATATTTGTGGAGAGGGAAAGATTTTTGACTAAACAAGAATTAGAGAACATTATAAAATGTAAAATGGATAATTTTGACTACGTGAAATTGAAAAGCTTCTGTACAAACAAAGCCAATGTAACCAAGATTAAGAGGGAGGTGGGAAATTGGGAAAGGATTTTTACAACCTATGTCTCTGACAAAGGACTCATTTCTAAAATATACAGAGAATTGAGTGAAATGTATAAGAATACGAGTCATGGGGGGCAGAGCCAAGATGGCAGAGTAGAAGCACGACCTTCCCATGGCTCCGGCTTCCACCCTCCCTAATCCATGTAAAAAGGGGACTCTAAACAAACTTTGGAGCTGCAGAATCCACAAAATGACACAGAGAAGCTAACCTCCCACTGAGGACAGCCCGGCAGGCCAGCAGGAATCCAGCACAGTGCTCTGGGTGCCAAACCCACCCCACTCCTAGGGTTTAGCCCCAGGGCGGGCCTGACCAGCCACCAGCTAGAGGGACTCCAGATCTGCAGCAGCTGTGGCTGTTTCCAAATTTATCAACACATAGATGCGAAGGACAAAGTGAGAGGTCAGTGCAGTCTGGACTTTGGGACCTGTAAGTGGGAGTGCATGAGATGCTGGCACAGCCAGCCAGTGCCATGTGGTGGCTTCAGCTCCTGGCCTGCAGAATGAAGGTGGACCAAGCATCAGTCAGAGGGGTAATCATTCTTGCTTTAACTTGCTTGGATCTGGATTGCAGTCTAGGGTGTGTGTCCAGCTTGCCAGAGTGTGTGGAGACCTCAGAGAGGGCACCCATCTAATACCTCCGGCAGCTGAGAAAACCCCAGCATTTGGGATGAAAGCTCCCCTGTCTGGTGGGAGAGTCCTACTGTGGCAAAAAGCTCAAAAGTCAAGTAATTGAGTGGCAAAATGAGCAGGCAAAGGAAACAAAGCAGACAGAAGATTCCAACAATAAATTCCTATTTTGGGGACAAAAAGGAGCAAAGCATGGAACAGGAGGAAAACAGTGAAGTCAGAACTCCTGCACCAAAAGCTTCAAAGGAAAATACAAGCTGGTTACAGGCCATAGAGGACCTTAAGAAGCAGATAAGAGAAGTGGAGGAAAAATTGGGAAGAGAAATGAGAACAATGCAAGAAAATTATGAAATGAGAGTCAACAGCCTGACTGAGGAAAATAATACCTTAAAAAATAGACTGACTCAAATGGCAAAGGAGGCTCAAAAAGGCAATGAGGAGAAGAATGCCTTAAAAAGTCAAATTTGCCAGATGGAAAAAGAATCTCAAAAGCTCAATGAGGAGAATCATTACTTCAGAATTAGATTGGAGAAAATGGAAGATAATGACTTTATGAGAATCAAGATGCTGTTAAACAGATCCAAACAAATGAAAGAATAGAAGGCAAGGTAAAATATCTCATGGGAAAAACCACTGACCTAGAAAATAGATCCAGGAGAGATAATTTAAAAATTATTGGACTGCCTGAAAGCCATTACCAAAAGAACCTAGAAATCATCCTCCAGGAAGTTCTCAAAGAAAACTGCCCTGATAGAGGTTGAAAGAATCCACAGATCACCTCCTGAAAAAGATCCCAAAAAGAAAACTCCTAGGAATATTTTAGCCAGGTTCTGGAATTCCTAGATTAAGGAGAGAATATTACAAGCAGCCAGGAAGAAACAATTTGAATATTGTGGAAACACAATCAGGATAACCCAGGATCTGGCAGCTTCTACACTGAGGGATCGAAGGGCTTGGGGTAGGATATTCTGGGGGGCAAAGGAGCTGGGATTAAAACCAAGAGTCACCTACCCAGCAAAACTGAGTATCATGTTTCAAGGGAAAATATGGTAATTCAGTGGAATAGAGGACTTTCAAGCATTCTTGATGAAAAAACCAGAGTTGAATAGAAAATTTGACATTCAGATACAAGAAGCAAGAGAAGCATGAGAAGGTAAACAGGGAAAAGAAATCATAAGGAACTTATGAAAGTTGCACTATTAATATTCCTACATGGAAAAACAATAATTGTAACTTATGAAACTTTTCTCAGTAGTTGAAGGGATTAGAAATATATATATATATATATGAGGGTATATGGGCATATGAATACAGATGTGAATGTGTGAATATATGTTTACAGGTATACATAAATAGAGGGCACAGGACCAATTTAACAGGAAGGAATGATACTTAAAATGTGAAATTAAGAGGTGAGAGAAATATAATGAGAGAAGATGGGGAGAGACAGATTGGGGTAAACTATCTCATACAGAAGAGGCAAGGGAAAATGGTTACAATGGAGGGGAAGAAAAGAAAGGCAAAAGGGAATGGGTCAACCTTATTCCCATTGAATTTGGCTTGAGGAGGAAGTAAAATACACACTAAATTGGGTATCTCACCCTCCAGGAGAATAGGGGGGAAGGGGATGAGAGGGGGGATGATAGAAGCGAGGGCAGGCTCAGGGGGAGGGAAGTTGGACCCACCCACTTTTGAAAAGAGACAGGATGAAAGTAGAGAATAGAACAAGTGGGAGGTGGGATAGGAGGGAGGGAAATATAGTCAGTCTTTTACAATATATCTACTATGTTATTGTTTTGCATTAGCCACACATGTACAAGCTATACTGAACTGCTTATCTTCCCAGTAAGGGTGGGTGACAAGGAAGGAAGGGAATGAATATGGAATTGAAAGTTTTAAAATCAAATATTCAAATATATATAGTATATATATATGTATATATATACTATTATTAATACCATCTTTCATGTAATTGGGAAATAATATATACAGGCACTGAGGCATAGAGATCCACTGGAAAAGTCAAAAGGGGTATAGGAGAAAATATGGGAGAGACCAGATTGGAGGAGGGGATATCCTGCAGGACTGCTATTTTGGGGTGGTGGGTAGGGGAAAAATGGGGAGAAAATTTGTAACTCAAAATCTGGTGGGAACGAATGATGTAAATCAGAAGTTAATAAAGCATTCAAAAAAATTTAAAAAAAAGAATACAAGTAATTCCCAAATTGATAAATGGTCAAAGGATATGAACAAGCAATTTTCAGAGAAAGATTATAGATATCTATAAGCACATGAAGAAATGCTCTAAATTACTGTTGATTAGAGAAATGCAAATCAAAACAACTCTGAGGTACCACATCTCACCAGTCAGATTGGCTAAGATGACAAAACAGGAAAATGACAAATGCTGGAGAGGATGTCGGCAAATTGGAACACTAATGCATTGCTGGTGGAGTTGTGAACTGATCCAGCCTTTCTAGAGAGCAATCTGGAATTATGCCCAAAGGGCTATAAATAATTTCATATCCTTTGACCCAGCAATAGGTTATATCCCTAGGGTTATATCCCAAAGAGATCACAGAAGTGGGAGGAATACCCACATGTACAAAAATGTTTATAGCAGCTCTTTTTGTGGTGGCAAAGAATTGGAAATTAAGGGGGTGCCATCAATTGGGGAATGGCTGAACAAGTTGTGGTATATTCATGTTATGGAATGCTATTGTGCTATAAGAAACGAGGAGCAGGTGGACTTCATATTTACCTGAGAGGCTTATATGAACTGATACTGAGTGAGAAGAGTAGAACCAGGAGAAATTTGTACACAATTCCAAACACAACGTATGTGTTATGACCAACTTTGATAGACTGGATTCTTCTCAGCCATGCAATGATATAAGTCAATCCCAAAAGACTCATGATGGAGAGAAATGTGTGCATCCAGAGAAAGAACTAGAAAGAACTGAGTTTATATCCAGATGGAAGCAAAATACCTGACCTTTTTCCCTTTATTGTTTGGTTTTATGTCCTCTTTATCATTTTTCATTCCATCTGATACAATCTGTCTTTATAACCTGACTAAGGTATAATGTGAAAATATTACAGATCCTATACTTGACTATTTGCTGCCATGGTGGGGAGGGGAGGGAGGGAGACAAAATGTGAAACTCAAGGAATTGTGGAATTGAATCCTGTAAACTAAAAGTAAACAAACAAATGAATTAAAAAATAACTAAATAAATAAGATGTAAAAAAAATAATAATTTGCTTCAGATTACACTGAGTGTACCTGTGTAGTCCTTAAGCATACCTCCAACTGTAGGCCAACCATAACAGCACTGTTAAGGGAACCCTGGAGTATAAACAACTGTCTCTGACCATGTTCCTACAATTTCCATGCCAATAGACCTTTTGGGAAGCTGGAAGAAAAGATGGCAGTCTCCTTCTTTATCACTCAGATAGCTAAGTCCTATGCCTTGATTTCTGGGGTTAGCATCCTTAACTCATAATCTTGCTGTGTTCCATGAGTCCTTGGTGTGACAGGATTGTCTTGATCCTGAAGTATGTTCTCTGTGAATCTTCAGTTACCATCACTGATTGTAGCTAAAATAAAGAATGCATTTATAATAGGGGTTGGGCACATACCTGTTCCTCCTAATATGGATCCACCCACATGGAAGACACAAGAGACCTGCTCTGAGAGACTAGAAATCTAGAGCATGTATAGACATTCTATGATGATCTGCCATGTGGTTGAGAGCAGTCTTTTTCCATTGTCAGCAATGTTGGCATCTTTAAAATGTGCTGATAGCAATGGCTTCATTACTATCTGGGAGTAAAGGATTACTAGTGAGTAACACCCTGCAATGGGATGAAGGCTGCCTCTTTCCTGCCTCCCTCACCCCAGCCTTAAGCCAGAAAGCTCTGAGAGTGGGTCTAGGGCAGCCTTTTTCTTCATTCTTTAATGTTCTGTTTACTGGGAGTCCTGAGGATCTTGGAGTCCGGAAGTCTAGGCTGGATGTTGCAACCAACCTAGCAGTGATGCTCATAAGGAGCATGGACAGGGGTGTAGTATCCCAGGGAGGCTTTGAATTTGGACTTAGTGATACTAATACTATGTAAGAACTGAGGGAAATTGTGAACCTAATTCCCCTCTGCACTCCATCCTCACCTGGGATCCCACAATTGGGGTGGTAGGTATGTGTGGGGGGGTGAATTATGCTCCCAAAGTTTTGAGGCAATGTTTGTTCTTGCTATTATTTTTTAAGTAAATATCCCTTTGTAAAGGCTAATCTGATAGTAATTGGCTAAATGGAAGTGGGGTGCTAGTCACCGGACTCCACATGTGGACACATTTAGTAGGGACTTGAGCCAATTACAAAGAAAAGGGACTCCCCATGTCCTTCAGGGTGCCAGAGAATGCTGAGGAGGAAGGCACAGTTAAAATGTGACAGATCTGTTCCTCCAGGGAGTGGGGCCAGAATCAAATCATGTTACACATAATTCATAATATCCATAATACTACAATGTAAAGGTGCTCTATCTTATACCAAGTAGACTGGCAGGCATGCAAGCCCAATGAGAATGTAAAGGGGCCAGTGTAGAATACCACAGAGTTGGTATAGACCATGCAACCATTGCCATGGCTTTGATATTTAGAGAAACCTCTATTGAAAGGGATTGTATATGAGCCTGTGATCTGACAGATTTGGCAGAGTCTAATGGGAGCACAGTGTATTCCTTCACTGATCAGATGGGCTCACTGATGCATAGGGGTATAAGGTACCCAGTAACCACTATCTTATCATAATGGATGGGTTTTCATAGCTCAAGGACAGTATAAGCTATGCTGTTTAGGCTTGGTTACTCAAGATGGACAGGCCACAGGGGAGAATTCTGGCAAAAGGTGATCCATTGGAGAAGGAAATGGCAAACCACTCCACTATGTTTGCCAAGAAAACCCCCTGGACAGTCGGTCCACAGGGTCACAAAGAGTTGGACACAACTCAGTGAGTAAACAACAACAAACCACCATGACTGGGGATCAAGATGCATAGTAAGTAATATAATACTCCCTTCTTTTCACAACTGTTATTCAATGAGTGTTTGCTGAGTGCTTACTAAATTCATTGCATTGTATTGGTGCTACAAAGAATGCCTAGAAATGATGAAGACCTGATCTCTTTCAATGTAAACTCTTACCTATGACTCTAAGAAGTTGTAGTGACCATACCCTAGTAAACCATCTTGGCAAATGGGCTGAAAAACCTGAGGGTAACAAACAGGCTCCAAACTTGTCAGTGAGTTAGGATGATGTCTACCCCAAGCATGTGAATACTTCCTCTTAATGAAATGGGCAGATTGTTCCAATGGTCGTGAAGGTGGCTGAAGGAGGCACTGTGGAGCAAATAGAGTTTGGTCAGGCATTGAAGATGTCAAGATTGTCCACTGCATCCCAGACCATCACCGTTGTCTTGACTTATCTTTGCCACTGGACTCTGATGACTCTGGAGGAAACAGTGAGGCTAACAACTTTGTGCAGCTCTGCCTCACTCAAATCCAATTCACGTGCAAGTCAAAACATCATCACATGTCACTGATCCTCTTTGAAAAGGTGGTACAGGGGCGGCCAGGTAGCACAGCAAGTAAGAGCACCGGCTCCAGTGTCAGGATGACCTGGAGATCGAATCCCAGGCTCAGACCCTTAGCACCCACCCAGAAACACCTGGCCGTGTAACCTTGAGCAAGTTACTTAACCCCAATTGCTTAGGGGTGGCCAGGTGGCTCAGTAAGTAAAGAGCACCAGCTCCAGTGTCGGGATGACCTGGAGATCAAATCCGGGCTCAGATATTTAGCACCACACCCAGAAATAACTGGCCATGTAACTTTGAGTAAGTTACTTAACCCCGATTGCTTAAAAAAAAAGAAAGAAAAGGTGGTACAAACCACAACAATGTGTGGACAGTGCTCTAGCTGAGCTGGGTTACTTGATGTTTAATGAATATGTTTTACACTTTTGCTCTTCGTGTCTTTCACTTGGACTTCCATTACCTAAAATGCCCTTCCACCTCCAATTTGGACTGTTAGAATACTATCTTTCAATATCCAATTCCCATCCCCTACTTGCGTCTATTGAAATGCTTCCCAACTTTTAATTTTCCAATTAGATCTCTTGTCCTCCATGAAGCCAAACCCTCAGCTAGAAGTAACCTTTTCCTCACTGAACTTACAGCACTATGTACGGGGGAATGCAAAGTGTAGAGAAAATGTGATTCCTCTCTTCCTCAAGCTTGCAGCCTAGTAGGGGAGTTAAGACAGATACAATATATATATAGTAACAATAACATACCATAATACATGATAAATGCTTTAACAAGACAAAAGATCAAGTGCTTTGTGAGAACCAAGGAGGAAGGTCATCATGCTGTGCCTGATGTATCTCTAGTGCCAAGCAAGATGCTCTGCATATAGGAGACATCTTTAAAATGTTTATCCAATTGAAATTAATTGGATCCTATTTTAGTTGTTTATGATAAAGGGCAATAATGTGTTCATAGTTGTTAATAATTCATCTCTTAAATATTGTTTGGTTTCAACTAGCAGTTCGTTTCTAAACATCTTAGTTTTCTGTGCTTTGTTAATTGTGCCTCATTTATCTTGTGATTTGCATTTTGCAGATGCTCCCACAGTGCTTTGCACGGTGGTTTGGAGGAGGGTTCTAATGAAATTCACACATTTCAGCAGATGAATATTTGTTAAATATGTATTTTATTCATGGGTAAGCATACATACATGTATGTTACATGCATGTATGTACATGTACTTTTATAAAATGAGTCTATCTGGATTTTTCTTTTTTTCAGTATATTTTTCTCCTGATGGGTCATACAAACTAGTTTTAGCTAGTCAGATCCATGTTTTCTTTTTTTGATTATATTCTTTCCACGAGGAATTTTCCTGTAAGGAATATCCTCTTCACCTTGCATCAGTATTGATTTCTTGATTCCCCCAGTTGCTGGAATCTTTCCCCACTCCATCAAACTACCATGTTTTTTAAATTTACATATTTTTACTATAAACCCAGTCAAGCAGAGATATTTTGTTTATTTTGTTTCTATAGTTTTTTCTACTTGCCATATATATATATATATAATATAATATATATATTTATATGTACATGCTGTTTTCTCTGATAGAACAGAAATTCATTGAGAGCAGGGACTTTTTAATTATTTTTTATTTTTTTTAAAGCAATTGGGATTGAGTAACTTGCTCAAGGTTACACAGCCAGTTATTTCTGGGTGTGGTGCTAAGTGTCAGAGCCCAGATTCGATCCCAGGTCATCCCAACTCTGGGGCCGGTGCTCTTACTCACTGTACCACCTGGCCCCCTGTGGGACTTTTTTATTTTTGCCTTTTGTATCTCTAGCACCCATCATAGTGCCTGGGACATGGTAGTTGTTTGATAAATGCTTGTTGATTGATTGATTATTTACAGTGATGAGGGAACTAATTGAACTTAATAGAACAGCTTGTTGAATCTACTTTGATTCAAACATGCATTAGAATGTTTTGACATTTCATTAATTTCACTTAAATACTTTACTAAGATATGGTTAGCAATTTGATTTACTTAATAATTATGGAATTTTGGAAGCAATGAGGAAAATATCACACAGAGCAAGAGATTTGGGGATAAGTGAATTGGTGCTAGATAATGACTTTTTGCCATGAAGACTGATTGTATGCTAACAAGGCACAAGGACAGTTCAATTCACCAAACTATGATTAAGCATCTTCTTTGTGCTAGGAGATCAAAAATAGGAAAAAATGACAAAGTCTCTTTCCTCAAAGAGTTTACAGTCTAATAGATTATAGGAAATATGAACAAATAAATATGGATCAAAGTAGCATGTGATACATCACACCTATCAGATTGGCTAACTTTACAAAATAGGCAAATGATAAATGCTGGAGAACATGTGGGAAAATTGGAAGAAAAATGCATTGTTGGTGGAGATGTGAACTGATCCAGCCATTCTGGAGAGCAATTTGGAATTATGCCTGAAACTTGTGCATACCCTATGATCCAGCAATACCCACTTCTAGATCTGTATCCCAAAGAGATCATAAAAACTGGAAAAGGAGCTACATGTACAAAAAATATTTATAGCAGCTCTTTTTGTGGTGGCAAAGAATGGGAAACTGAGGGGATGTCTATCGGTTGGGGAATGGCTGAACATG
The DNA here is from genome assembly GCF_028583685.1 of Petaurus breviceps papuanus. Classification (NCBI taxonomy): domain Eukaryota; kingdom Metazoa; phylum Chordata; class Mammalia; order Diprotodontia; family Petauridae; genus Petaurus; species Petaurus breviceps. Next base: position 1,156,768 of record NW_027185779.1, on the reverse strand, counting down.
TTATGGTATATGAATGTAATGGAATACTATTGTGTTATAAAAAGTGATGAGCAAGCAGACTTCTGAAAGACCTGGAAAACTTATATGAACTGATGCTGAGTGAAATGAACAGAACCAAGAGAACATTGTACACAGTAACAGCTACATTGTATGATTCTGACTTTGATATATTTAGCTCTTCTCAGCAATGCAAGGATCTAAAACAACTCAAAAAGACTCATGAAGGAAAATGCTATCGACATCCAGAAAAAGAACTTTGGAGTCTGAATGTAGATGGAAGCATACTACTTTCTCTCCTTTTCTTTTGGTTTATTTTTTTGTTGTTGTTTCTTCTTTCTTGTGGTTCTCCCATGCATTTTAATTCCTCTTTATATCATAACTAATGTGAAAATATGTTTAATATGAACACATAAGTAGAGCTTCCATCTACACTTAGCACCATCCTGCAAAAACATGAAAAGAATCTTGGATTTGGAGTGAAAGAATGTGGGTTCAAATCCTGGCTCTGCCACTTGCTACTTGTGTGACTTTGGGTAAATCATTTAAACTTTTTGGACCTCAATCTCATGATCTATAAAATAAAAGGGATTGGACCAAAATGATCATTAAAGTCTTGTGTATTGTTTAGTGATCCAAATGTTTCTTAAAAAAAAAACCTTGCTAGGTATGTCTTTATGACATCCATGTTTTGTGTGCCTGAAAGATTTTTAATTATTTGTCTTAACTGCTCAACTATTTGGCATGTAAACAAGTATAATTTATCTCTCCTTGACTGGGTTTATAGTAAAAATATGTAAAAAATTAAAGCAATTTTCCAGATAATTCAATCTTTTCCCATCACCCCCCCCAAGTTTCTTCCTCCAAAATAATAAAAGTCAACATTGATATAGTGCTTTAAGATTTATCAAATACTTGTACCACTTCTAGGGCTGTATCCCAAAAAGATCATACAGATGGGAGAAGGACCTTTATGTACAAAAATATTTATAGAAGCTCTTTTTGTGGTGGCAAAGAATTGGAAATCAAGAGGATGCCCCTCAACTGGGGCATGACTAAACAAGTGGTGATATATGAATGTAATGGAATACTGTTGTTCTATAAGAAATGAGGAGCAGACAGACTTCATAATAACCTGGAGAGACTTATATAAACTAATGCTGAGTGAGGAGAGCAGAACCAGGAGAACTATGTACACAATTACAGACACATCATATCAGTGATGACTAACATTGCTAGACTGGACTCCTCTCAGCAATGCAAGGTTATAAGACAACTCTGAAAGATTCATGATAGAAAGGGATATCCACATCCGAGAAAAGGACTAGAATCTGATTGCATATTGAAGCAAACTACTAATTCTCTCTCTTTTGTATCTTGTTTTGTTTCATCCCTTCTTTCTCATTCACTCCATTGGTTACAACTCTTCTTTACAACTTGACTCATGTTTAATGCGAAGGTATTTGTAGAACCTATATCAGATTGCACACACAGGGAAAAGGGGGGAGGAGAAGGAGGGGGAGAAAATTTGGAACTCAAGGGATAGTGGAACTAAATGTTGTCAACTAAAAGTAAATAAGTAAATTTTTTAAAAAAGATTTATAAAATGTTTCATATACATTTATATACAACTGTAAGAGGTAGATACTTCCTCAAGCTTTTGTCCCAGATATCCAGGTCATTTCCCTAAACTTTGTATTAACTTCCAAATTACTTAAAGTATTTATTTTGCTTTGCTAATGAAGACTAGTTCAATGCTCAGATAAGCCCAAGGCAAGAGTTTTACTAATTATTAAGGCACTTGCTTCCTTTTGAAGAGAAATGCTTCTGAAGCAGTTGTTTTAGTTAGTAAAATCTGACCTAATAGATGTAATGGCTGACATTGAATCTGATCTGAGGGTTGATTAGACATTGCTTGCTAGTGTAAGGTGGTGAGGTCTAAGAAGGAATTAGGATATCAAAGAGGCACTTGAATCTAAAGCACTCAGTTCCTTTGCTCATCCAAATATGATCTCCCCAAAGATAATATCTGTCTTCCTCAAAAATATATTTAAGAGGAAAATAGTAGAGTGATTAGAATGCTGAAGTTTGATTCAGGAAGACCTGGGTTTGATTTCACCTTGGACACTCCCTAGCTGCATGACCCTGAATCAACCCTCTGAACGTGTTTTCTCCTTTGCAAAAGGTAGGGTGACAATAGAATCTACCTCATTGGCTTGTTTTGATAATCAAATAATGCAAGTGTAATGCATTGCAAACCTTAAAGCACCATACAGCTGAGCTATTAATCATTTGAGATGACAGATGATTCCTTTGACTCAGAATCTCAGAGTTGGGAAAGACTTTGAAGATGTTCCTCCCTTTTCTTTTTTTAGTTCAAAGATGTGGTTTTCCAAGGTGAAAACTCTCCTCACTGATACAGAGTGCCAGCTTACTGTAATTTATAGTTTTAGAAAGTCATCACTTCCTGAGATGTTAAATAAATTTTGCATAGTCACATGGCTCATATATGTTAGAGGCAGGACTCTAAGTTAGGTCTTTATGATTCCAAGACTAGCCTTCTACCCATGATTCCATGTCACGTCTTGTTATCCTCACTAGCTCCTCTCAATCATTCTCAGACAGGGCAAGTGCCCATGGAAGATTTCCTAGAAAATGAGGAAAAATGATATCAGGATTATAGATATTTCAGAATGTTTGAACTTAAGAATACCAACTATAGGGTTCCTCCCAAAAGAATTCAAAGAGCATCTTAGATTTGCTAAACTTTCTCATGCTTCTTATTCATTTGAAAGGATCATAGATTGAGAGATGGAAGAAACTACAGATATGTCTAGTCCAACCATATAATTTTACAGATGAGGAAACTTAGCCCCAGTGATGCCCAAAGTCACACAGCTTATATATTGAGAACAAATAAGGTCCTTAAAAGCTGTCTAATCCAACCCCCTCATTTTACAAATTGGGAAACTGAGGCCCATAGAGGTTAAGTGAATTGTACAAGGTTCCACAGACAGTAAATGGCAGAGGTGACAATGGAACCTAGTTCTTCTGATTCTAACCACAGTGCTTTTTCTATTGTACATTGCTTTCTCCTATGGGAAGTGACCCATTTTAGCTCAGTATATTAGTGGTATATATCATATGGCAGCAATATCAGGAAAGCAAAGGGAAAAAAAATAAGTCAAATATTAGTAGGACAAGAATAAATTCCTCTGTTCATATAAAATAGTATATTTTATTGATTTTATAAAAGGTGTTTTCCATGCCTTTTTATTAAATCAAAATGTCAACTATTACATTTTGGTGACAGAAACACCAACGGGAAGAAAAAGGAGGATGTATATCGTGTATATATTTTACAACTTTAACTTCATAAAATCATAAAACATATGATTTTATGAAGTTAGTTTTATAACTCATATTACTTGGACCCTTTAAGGTTCATAAATCACCTTCCTCACAGCAACTCAGTGAGGGAGGGCAAGTGGCATTATGTTCATGTTATAGATGAGGAAACCAAGGGTCAGAGAATCCATTTGGCTTGCCCATAGTCACAAAACTTATCAATATCAGTTTCCTTATGAATTCCAAATTTCACATTCCTTGCTTTTTTCTCTGCTGTGGGCTGAATACCTTCCTGATAACAGAGCAGAAGAAGTGAACATGAGAAAGATTTAGGTTAGTTGCCAGGGGAAAAAAAAATATCTAGACATTGAGAGCTGTGGAATAGGTGTTAGCATGGGGTTCTTTGGAATCTTCTCATGAAATCCTTTACACTGGCAATGCTTTTAGCTAAGTGCCAGACATCCAGACCCAACAACCAGAATGGGGAATGGAAGCATGAGGCATATGTAATTATATAATAATTATTATTATAGAATCATAATAACAACAATAATAGTTCATTGATTTCCATAGCAATCCTGTAAGGTAGGTGTTATTATCCTCATTTTCTAGATGAGAAAACTGAGGCTTTAGGAGATTAAGTCATTTGGGAAGAATCACACAGCTAGGAAATAGTTGAGGGAATATTTGAATGTAGGTCTTCTTGACTACTAAGTTCCAGCACTCTTTCCATTACACCACAGATAGTATCTGTTCCAGGGCACCCAGGTCATGGTCAGAAACCGGAAACTGCCAAAGGTAAAGCAAGTCTCAAACAACTGAGTTGAACACAACTGAAAATCAGATACTGATGAAGGGTCCAAAGCTGGAGTCATTGATATATATAGTCCAGAATCAAGCCAAGAGAGGTTCATTTCCTAGAAAAGAATGCCCAAGAGAACATGGGTAGGCTACTGGGGTATTATTGAGATCTCTCAGACTGTTGGAATCACAACATCACAGAATCTCAGAATTAGAGGTCCCTTGAGGCAACCTAGCTTGATGTGTTCCTGACCAAGTCTCTCCAGTGTAATATCTCTGACAAGTGACCCCACAGCCTCTGCTTGCAGATTGCCAGTGAGAGAAAACCAATTCTTTCTTGCAGTTCATTCCACTTTAAAATAGCACTAATTGTTAGGTGGTGTTTCCTTACCTTAAGCTTAAATCTGCCTTTCTGCAGCTCCCATACCTTGTTCTTAATTCTGCTCTCTGAGGCTAAAAAGAATAAACCTAATTCCTCTTCCTCATGACAGCCCTGCACATGCTTCTAAATAACTGTCTTAGCAGTTCAATTCAATTCAATCAATAAACATTTACTGAGTGCCTTCTATGTACCAAGCCCTGTGTTAAGTGCTAGAGATGCAGAAAGAAGCAAAAGATAGTCATTCACTTCAAGGAGCTTATAGTCTAATGGGGGCGACAACATGCAAACAAATACATAAAAAGCAAGCTCTATGTACAAAGGATAAATCTGAACTTATTAGCAGAGGGAAGGGTGTGGGGGGCTATTGATATCCCGTCCTCTCACTTACCCATAGTAAGTCTTCCATCAGGGCAACTTATAGGTACATATAGCCAATCATCTTCTACAGCTCTATTTATTACCTTTTAAGGTCATACATCAAGCAAGCAGGCACTAGCCCATATACCATTACTTCCTGGCCCCCAACAGAAGGGACTAGCAGGAAGAGGAGTTTGGTTTATTTTGAAACTGTGCCTCTCTGTCTTATCAGGTGCCATGTAGCAGTCATTCATGTGCCCAGTCTCACTGGTGATCAACATGGAAGTTTAAACTGGCCTGGACAGTTTCGTTTTTTCTTAGCCAGCCTAACCTTCTGATCCTAGGGGTACCATATTGGTACTGGGATTAGTATGGACACTCATAGACTCTAGCCCTACCTCAACTCAGAATTCCAGAACTTCAGCAATCCACAGCCTCAGCCACCCCTAATAGTAGGGATTATAGGTATATACTTCTACACTTGAGGCAGCTCAGTGGATAGACTGCTGAACCTGGAGTCAGGAAGCCCTGAATTCAAATCTGGTCTCAGACATTAGCTGTATGACCCTGGGTAAGTCATTTAACCTCTGTTTGCCTTACTCCATTGGAGAAGGAAATGGCAAATTACTCTGGTATCTTTGCCAAGAAAACTCCATGAACAGTATGGTCTATGAGGTCATGAAGAGTTGTATACAACTGAACAACTTTCACACTCAGCTAATTCAACATTTATTAAGCACCTAGTATATGTCAAATACTGTGTTAGGAGTGCAACGGATACAAAGACAGATATGAATCCGTTCCTGTCCTCAAGAGAGTTATATTCTCCTAGGAGGCTGGGGGTGGGTGATAATGGGAGAATCCAACATTTACACAAAATATATATAAAATAAATTTGAAATGGGGAGAAAACTAACAAGATGAGGAATCAGGAAATGCTTCCTGTAGGGCGAGGTATCTGAACTATGCTTTGAAGGAAGCTAAGGATTCTCAGATGTGGTGGCAAGGCAAGGAGGAAGTACATTTCCCAGCTGAAATAACCCCAGTTCCTTCAGTGGATCTTCCTGAGGCATGGTCTGCAGTCTTCCTGGCACCCTGATCACTGTCTGCTGGCTGTACTTCTTAAAATCTAACACTTAGGGGAAGCTAGGTGGTGCAGTAGATAGAGCTCTGGTCCTGGAGTCAGAAGGACATGAGTTCAAATGCAACCTTAGATGCAACTCTTATTAGCTGTGTGTTCCTGAGCAATTCACTTAACCCCAATTGCCTTCCTCCACTCCCCACACAAACACCCCCCCCCAAAATGTAATACTTAGAAAGGAAACCCATACGAAGTTCTGGTTACAATATGATCAGGACAAGGTCCAATGGGATGATCCTCTACCTTTTTCTTGATACTATGCTTTAATACACTCTAGATAATATTGGCTTGGGGGCTGGTATAATGCTCTGTTGATTCATATTGAACTTTGAAGCTCTTTAGAGGCTCCAGAGTGGCTCAGTGGGTAGATCTATGGGTCTGGAGTCAATCGCTAATTATATAACTTTGTGTAAGTCACTTAACTGTCTGGCTGAGCTTCCTACTGTACAACGGGGATGATAATAATAACACTGACCTCCTGGAGTTGCTCTGACAATCAAATGAAGTAATAATTTTAGAGCACTTAATATAGTGTCTGGCACCTAATAAACATAATATACATTGTATAATATATTATTAACATTCTATGTTATTATTGTTATTTAGCACAGTGCCTGGCATATACGTGTTGTTGCTCAGTCATTTCGGTCGTATCCAACTCTTCCTGACTCCATTTGGGGTTTTTCTTGGCAAAGATACTGTAGTGGTTTTCCGTTTCCTTTTCCAGCTCACTTTACAGATGAGGAAACTGAGGCAAACAACATCAAGTGACTTGCCCAGGGTCACAGAGCTAGTAAATCTATGGCTGGATTTGAACTTAGAAAGATGAGTCTACCTGATGCCAGGCTCAGCACCATTTAGCTTCTCATGCTACCCTGACATTTAGTAGGTGCTTAATAAATGCTTTTTTCCCTTCCTTCTCTCCCCCCGTTTATACCTTCCCCATCCTGTACTTGTAGAACTGAATTTCTGAACTTGAGTATAGACTTTTGCACTTATTCGTATCCTTATTAGATTCCCTTCATTTTTCTAGTGGGTCAAGATCTTTTGGATCTTGACTCCAAACTGATCCAATATCACTTCCCTGCCACCTATAAATTGGATAAACCTGACCTGAGTATCTTCATATGTGGGAGGGAGAGTGAAGTAGTGGGCACAGTCAGAAGGCATCGTGGTCCTGGCTCTTTGACGTACCAGATGTGTGACCTTGGATAAATTGTGCCATCTCGATGAGATTGTTTCTGTCATCTGTAACTTGGGAATAAAAATACCCACTATACTTATTACCTCATAGGACTGGTCCAATAAGATGTAAAACACTTTGTAACAATAAAGATGAAGAAATGTGAGGGATCACCGTTGGGTAAGAATCAGGAAATGACATCTATCACACTGGAAAGGAATGTTCAGCACTAGGTATAAAGTAGCTCAAAAGACTGACAAGTCAACATCTCCAAAAAGGGAAAAGTTTTGATTATTAGAGTTTCCTGAGGTTGAAGAAATAAGCTTCCACCCCCCCACACATCTGACCCTAGTGCCAATTTCATTTCCTCTTCTACTGATGGAACTTCACTTACTTTCATCAGTTATATAATTTATGTGGCTCCTAGTAACATTTATCCCATGCTAGAACACTTCTCTGTTTCAATTCCTTTTACCATTTTCTTCTTGGAAACCCCAGGGGGAAGGTTTTTTTTTTCTGTTTCTCAGTTGTTGGATCTCTTGATAAACTTAATCAAAAGATGAATCAGACAGCTTAGCATGATTAAACGGTGTGCCTAGCCCATCAGTACTACATTTATCAAAGACTTTGTACGTATCCATCACCAGAAAGCAATGAGTGCTAACTAGAAGCTGCTTTTCCCCATCAACTGGCATGCCACATCTGTTGAAGATTACAGAGGAGCAGTTGATGCCAATCACTCCATGGCATATGCTTCTCTGTGCCTCTGTTTGACGAACCCTCAGGGACTTTGTACAAAGCATGTGCTTTTTACTGTCCTGGAACCAAAGAGTTTAATTTTCCCCAAGAATGTGTTTATATGCCTTATAAAGGAACATTTTTTTTCCCTTCTCTCACCCTTATTAATTTTTGTATGCACCAAAGGAGAGCCAACTTATGTTAGAAAACGAATAAAGAGTCTATTGCATTTTACCCATACACAAAGCTTCTTTCTATGGATCTGGTTTCCTTTTTTAATTCATTCTTTTCCTATTAGCTTATTTCTTGGGTTCTTTAGGGTTTTGCCTATTTTATTATTTTTTTTTTGACAACCTGATGTTAAATTGTTTTCTGTACTGGGTGTTAAACCACTAGTTTTCCATATGGTGTTACTTCATTCTGGAGAGAGAAATTGGGTCACATATTGAAGAAAGGATGTTGCCTCTTCCCTCAAAGTATTTTAAACCACTGAAAGGTGTGTCATCTTTTTCATGAATACTGTATCATTCACTCTTTATGACCTAAATGGGGAGATATATGTAAGCCACCTACTAAGAAAGTAGCTACTCATGGAGGAAGTGAGACTATATCTACATTAAGTCAGGTCACCCGATAATGTATTTGTCTGATCATAAACCCCTAGATATTTGGAAATGCCCAAGTGTGAGGACCTTTGAATAAGTCTGAATTTTAACTGAGGGAGTAGGGGGGAAAGAACTACATTTCCAGTAATGAAAGGACTGTGATGAAAATGGAGCCTGGAGCCAATGATGGTTGCATCTTTGGTGGTTAATGATGTTGCTTCATTTTAAAGAATCAGGTGCTACAATGCTTAATTATCCTGAATATTTCAATGGATTGATGCCATGGTGTGGTAAGTGAAGTGCAGATTCTTCAGTGTTTGCTAAAAAGAAACATCTTGAGCAACCTTAGGAATTCAGCAAAAGGCAGGCTGTTGAATTATTACTCTTCTGAGCCACTGAGGGCTCACCTTAGCCTGCTGGAGGGAAAGGAGATGCAAAAGTATGCCTCCCCACCCACATCAATTTTTGCATAGCTTTGGAGCTATTAAACTCAAGGAGTATGCTAACAGAGCAGTTTTAATTGCTTGGCACTTGAAAAAGCTAGCTGTGCTGTTTAGTAGGCTGAAAAGATTTTGAAGTTGAGACTACATTTAGAACTGTGCAGTTTTACTTACAAAATAATTGGACTTTGCCCCTAAAAAATCCTTATCTACTGAAAATAAGCATTGGGAGTTTAGGGTCACAATAATCAATTATGGCACACTCAACCAGAATGACATAGCACAAATATTTGGGGCATAAATGATCTTTGAGAGTTATGGAAGTTAATCTAATAAATTGCAAACACCCTCTCCCCAAATAATATAATCACAGAAGACCTGGATACCTCAATTGAATCCATCAAAAGTAAAATACATATGAATAAGTCCATAATCAGTTTGAATGATTTGTGGAAGTTTAGGGTCATTAAATAAAAGCAGATAATGCCACATTAGAAATATCTAATGATTGGCTAAAAGAATCAGGCACATTCTAGACCCATGTATAACATCACAGGACAGTTCATAATGACACACTTCTGCTTGGTTGAATACACTGGTGAAGGACTCCTGATGGGGGATTTACCCTCAAAAGGGGGAGCAAGTTTCTCTCCCTCCCCAGCTGACCAGGTGATAATAGTGTAAACTTCAAAAGATTAGAAGATCTGGAGTTCCTATAGGCATAGCAATCATCATAGCTATTTTTCAGGAGCAGTAACAGCTCACAGCAACCTGTACATTAGGAAGTGGGGGATACACAGAGAAGAAATTAGACATATGGAGGAAAGGCAACTTCAGGACCATACATGGATACAAATCCTTAGCCCTCAGATGCACCTAATGGGAATTTCACAAAGATCCCATGAAAGGCAAAAAAGATATCAAGGAATCTGAAACTCATTTTACTCTTTGGATACATTTACTCTCTAAATTGAGCCCACTCATCTTTGATGTTTTTCTAATTTTTATTTTTCTTCACATTTGTTTTATTTTTAATTTATGAAATAAAATAAGTATTTCCATAACATAGTATAATAAAAAAAGATGATTGCACAAGAAACTGCAAATGCATTATTGACAACTTGCTATTCCTTTTAAATATGTAGTAATCATGTAAATTTCTTTTTTTTCTTCATTTTTTCTTTCCTTCTTTCCCTAGAGATGGCTACCCTTAGACACAAATAGGATGTATGTGTGTGTGTGTATATATACACACACATAATATGTAAAATTAGTCTATACATCCTTCTATTAACCAATTAATAAATGGTTGAAGGATGTGAGCCCACTCTTATTGGAGACCTTGTATGTGCAAGGGGAGAGTATGACTGGTTTGGGGAGATGTTTCTATAATAACTTTCCTTGCAATGCTTGCTTAGTAAATAGCCTTTCTAATTAAGACTGGCTAATAAGCAATGGGAAGCACACCAGTGGGAGCTCATAAGAAACAAGACTAGGAACCACCACCAACACTCAGTGTTTGCCGATTAGCACCCTCAACCTCTCTACGTCTCTGGGAAAGAGAAGCAGAATCAGCTATCCTCTGGACCAGGGGTGGGGAGCCTTCGGCCTCGAGGTCCTCAAGTGAGGCCCTTTGACTTCATTCAAACTTCACATAACAAATCCCCTTAATAAAAGGATTTGTTCTGTAAAACTTGGACTCAAAGGACCTAGAAGGCCCCATGTTCCAGGTGCAAACAGTATAGCTCAAGGCTCTGAATAAATTATTACCATCTTACAAATAAGTAAACTGAGGCTTAGATTAAATAACTTGCCCCATGGCTTGTAAGTGGCAAAGTCAGGATTGCCATCCAGATTTTCTGATTACACTGTTTCCACCTTTTTTGAGAGAGGAGGGAAGAAAGGGAATAAGTACTAAGATAGTACCTACATTCAAGGTACTTTGCTGAGCACTTTTTTACAAATATCATCTCATTTGATCCTTAAAACAACCCTGAAAAGCAGGGACCACTATTATCCCCATTTTATAGATGGGGAAGCTGAGGCAACAGAGGCAAATGACTTGTCCTGAATCACAGAGCTTTACAGTGTTTGAGGCCAGATTGGACTCAAATCTTCCTGACTCAAGATCCAACTTTCCAACCATTGGGCCACACCAGCTGCACCTGGCTGGGCTGTTGTTCGTCATCTTGACTTTTGTCATGTCACTTGACTCTGATGACTCTGGAGGAGAGAATGAGGCTGATAACTGTGCAGTTCTGCCTCACCTAGATCCAGTTCACACGCAAGTCAAGACATCAACAGCAACAACATCAGCTGCTGCTTCTGGGATCTAGTTTCAGATGTTACATAAGTCATTTCTGTTTCTGGAGTGCTGCTACCAATGCCTATAGGAATGCTCTACCTTCTGGAGTCTGGTGGTCTTTTCCACTGTGCCAGGATGCCAAGTAAAATGGACTTGGATGCCAAGTGCATGAATTTTTTTATGTTCATTAAGTATGTGCTGTCAACATTAATTAAATCTACTTTTAAAATCCCATTGTTTTGGTTTTTGATAAACATGCTCTACCTGCCATGTGGCTATTTTGACATTTTATTAAAAACAGAAGAAACGATTGTCAGGGAATCTCTGGAGCCCTAGGGTCTGACCACACGCACAGCACAAGAGTACTCTCAGGTTTCTCTGGTAAAGGTAAAGTTGTTCCATCATTTAGTTGTTCCGCTATCACTGGGCCTGCCCAGAAGATGATTTGCCTGCATTGAGACCCAGGTCTGAGGTCTGACTCTGCTATTTAGTAATCATGTACTCTAGGGCAAGCCTTTTAATTTCTTTGTACTTCAGTTTCCTTAGCTATAAAATGTGAATGAAAAACATTTACACAACCTAGTTCAAATTGTGAAGACAACATTTTGTCAGTTTTGAAGTGCTATATAAAATGTGTGTTAGTTGTTTTTGACAGACACCTAATTTCATTGGTAAAAGAAAGTTCCCAATGAGGAAACTACCTCTAGTGATGCAGATTGGTACCTAGAAGAGAATATTTATAGCCTTCTAGGTGTCAGGCACTGGGGTTAAGGGCTTTACAAATATTTCATCCTATCACAACAACCTTGTGGGAAAGGTACTGTTAAGTGCTGTTATTAACCCCATTTTACAGTTGAGGAAACGGAGGCAGAAATAGGTTAAGTGACTTGCTCAGGGTTACACAGTTAGTAAGTACCTCAGGCTGGATTTGAACTCAGGACCTCCTGGATCTGGGCCCAGCACATTGTGCCATCAAGCTACCACCAGACTTTGCAACTTAGTCTTAGAAAGCTATGTAGGGCACTCATAGGTTAAGGGACTTGGCCAGCATTATACAGCCATGTGTGACAGAGTCAAGACTTGAATCTGGGTGCCATTGATAATGAAACCAGTTCTCCAGTTACTACTCCATGCTGCCTTTCCACATCTCAGCTCTTTGCAGCTCATTCTCATGTTTTTCAAAAGAAGTTTTCAGGTAGAAAACAGTTCTAGAACAAATCCCTATCCTGCTATTATTTTTCCAGATCAGCTATTCTGCAGACTATTATACAGGTGCATAAAATCATTTATCTTTTCTGGTTAATAGAAGGGATAGTGTGTGAGCTAATCTACTGCAAACTCACTGAAAACATTTGTGTCCAGACAGAATGACATGGATGATGTGACTCTTATCCTATTTCCACTTGGTTTTTTATTCCTTCCAGTGTGTGTGTGTGTGTGTGTATATATATATATATATAATTGTTGTGGTTTAGTTTGTGTTTGACTCTTCATGACCCCATTTAGGATTTTCTTGGCAGACACTGGAATGGTGTGCCATTTCCTTGTCCAGCTCATTTTACAGATGAGGAAACTGAGGCAAACAGGGTTAAGTGACTTGCTAGTCAGTGTCTGAGGCTGAATTTGAACCGAGCAAGATGGGTCTCCCTGATTCCAGGTCTGGTGCTCTATACACTGTGCAATCTATCTACCCCATCAATATCATTACTATTCCCATTACTATTGTTATCGATTATTCCCCTACTTATCCTTGTGTTTTGCTACTTTTGATGCTGTGGTACAAAATGATGGCTACTGCATTATACTTATATTTAGAGAGTCCCGCTAACTAATGCTCTCATAAATATTCAACAGAGACAATTTTGTACAAAGGGCCAGGGAGTTAGGTGACCCGCCAAGTCTTTTCCATGTCTAATATCTATGATAATAGCTGCAAATTACATGGGACAGAAGGAAAGGAATTGTTCTGTAGAATCCCTAATGGAAATAAGGAACTTAACTTGTCCCCAAGTCTCATGTGTCCAGACCACATCATACTGATAGAATCAGATACTTAAGTGGATTCTTCACCTTAGAATAACAAGCAATACTGCCTTGGAAAATCTTTAGCCACAATACTGCTCTGTTGTTTTCTTTAAGCAATCTTTTGAGGGTTTAAAAAACATGTTAATTGACAGTGCTTCTTGAATAGTAAATGGAGGGATCCAAACCAGAATTTAAAATCAAAATGCTTCCCCATTAGGAATCCAGTGGCATCAATTTTGGGGACTGAAGTTAAGCTAAATTATCCAACTTTGTGCATTCATTACCCTTACCCTAATCCTCAGAATCACAAATGCAAAATGCTGTCATTATATCTGAGAACTGACATCAGCTGGGATTTCTCAATGTAAATTCTGAAAGCTTTATTTAAAAGGTTCTCTCTCAAATGGTTGTTGCCAGATCTAATATTTCCTCTTCATATCCAATACTTGATTTAAGATAGATGCCTATTTCTCAGTACCCAATTAAAGCAAAAATTTAAAAACAGGATGTATTTGGAACCACTTTTCTTTATAACATGTCATACATTAAGATTTCCTAGTGGCATTTAAATTCTTATGAATGACAATGCATTTTTGATACTTATAATTTGAAGTTTAATTTATTGTATCAAAACAGAGAAGTTCCTCTAGCCAACCATGGCCTCCTTCCCTTGTGCCTCACCTCTCCTAAGCCTACTCTTCACCCCCATTAAAGCTTCCTATCACTTTCTAACTCTCCACTCTGTTTGTACTTGGCTCTCTTTGAAATCTTGACATTGCTAACCAGTTTAATTTTACACTGTTCTCTACCATGGAATCCCTCTCCATTTTCCTTCCCAAACCTAAGCCCTACATGTTTTCCTTATCTGTCTCTTCTGTTCCTACTCCTGGGGTAACACTATTAGAAAACATCATATAACTGTGCTAATGGGGTGCACTACACATCTTTGTTATTTGATCTCGCCTGGGCCCTCAATCCTGCACAACAATTATTTTACCCTTCCCTCCTTAACTCCCAGTCACATATCCCAAAACCTTCTCTTCTTTCCTTCAGCCACCCACCACTCCCTCATACTTCCTTGTAAGCAAGGGATCTCACTTCATAGTTTGCCAATAAAATGGAGGCTATTCCTGTCAGGAGTTCATTCTCCCTAGTTGTGTATCTCAATTCTTTTCAAGATCATCCTCACTCTTTTCCTCCATCCACTAAGGAAGAAATTGTCTTTCTTTCTGAGACCAAGTCTTCTACCTGTGCCCTTTATAGCTCCCTTTTGTTTCTTCCATGAGCTTGCCTTGTTCATCATCCATTTAAAGTTTGTCATCTTCAATTTCTTCTTTTTCCATTAGTTTCTGCTCTGCTACCTGCAAACATGCCCAGATAGCCCACATCCTTACACAAAACTTTCACTTGATACTGCCATTTCTCGGCCTATATCTCTTCTTCTTTTACTGCCAAACCCAAAACCGTCTATATTAATTATCTCCATTTCCTTGCCTTCTATTCATTTCTCAATCACTTACAATATGGCTGCTAACCCCATCACTCAAGTGAAACCAGTGTCTCCAAAGTTATCAAAGATCTTATAATTACTAAATCCAGTAGCCTTCCTCATCCTTTTTGACCTCTCTGGACACTGTCCACATTTTCTTCCTCCTAGAAACCCTCTCCTCTCTGAGTTGTCAAGACTGAACTCACCTTTTGACCTCTCTGAAGCCCCCTTTGCTGGGTCACCATCATCATCTATGTTGTATCCCCCATATGAGGTGAGATCACCACAGTGATTTGATTTGATTTCTTTTTTTTTTCTTTACTTTCTCATGGAAATCTTATAAGCTTTCATGTGTTCGATTTCTTTACAGATTATTCCAAAATCTACATATCAAGACCTCATCTCTCTCCTTAGCTATAATTGAGCACCAATAACTAGTTACCTGCTGTATCTCTCCACCTGAATGTCTCAGAGATACAGCAAACAAAACATGTCCAAAGCATAACTCATTTCCTAGTCTCAAACATACCTTTCTTCCTAACTTGTCCATTTCTGTAGAGAAGGGCACTGTTTTTCTA
Source organism: Petaurus breviceps papuanus (assembly GCF_028583685.1). NCBI lineage: Eukaryota > Metazoa > Chordata > Mammalia > Diprotodontia > Petauridae > Petaurus > Petaurus breviceps. Next base: position 1,141,379 of record NW_027185779.1, on the reverse strand, counting down.
GTCATTTAGGTTCAATATCTCAGTATCACCCTTGACTTTGCTCTCCCTCACCCACCCACATCATATCTAATCAATTGCTAAGTCATTGATTACAATGTCTCTTGTATCTGTCTCCTCCTTTCCACCCAAATGGACAACTTTCTAGTTTAGACCTTTATCACCTTCCTCCTGAATTATGGAAATTAGCTTCCTGATTGATTTCCTTATTTCTAGGCTCTTGTCTCTCCAATCCATCACCCATACTGCTACATAACTGATTTTCCTGAAGCATAGTTCTGACCATGTCAGAAGTGTTCAAGAGTGAATCCTTAATGCCTCTATGTTAAAATACATACTTCTTTGCTGGCATTTAAATCCATTCACAATCTTATCCCAATGAATTTCTCAAAATTATGTTTATAGTACTTTCCCTCATATACTACAAGCAGCTGGGTGGTGTGGATAGAGCACTGGACTTAGAATCAGGAAGACCTGACACTAACAGTGTGACATTGGGCAACTCTTTTGATCTCTGCCTCACTCTCCTCCTCTGTGAAATGGGAAAAATAGCGACTACCTCCCCAGATTTGTTGTGAGGATCAAATGAGATATTTGTAAAATATTTTGTAGATCTAAAAGTGCTGTGTAAGTACTAGTTGCTATCACCACCATCACCATCATCATCATCATCATCTCTATGTTTCTGCTGGAATGGTCTATTTGCTATTCATTCACCCTAGGTAACTGATCATCTCCTGCCCTTGTGCTCACTATCCATGTCTGAAATGCCCTCCTTCCTCATTTCTTCATTACAGAGCCATACTCTCCTTCTAAGCACATCTCAGACACCACCTCCTCCAGAAGGTCTTCCCATATTTCCCCCATTTTTATTGCTTTCACCCCACCCTAAAATTTACTCAGTATCTCTGTTATATGAAAGTTAACATAGCATAGTGGATGGAGTATTGACTTTGGAATCAAGAAGAACTGGGTTTGATCCTAACCTATTGCCCTCTAACACATGCTGGCTATGTGATCCTGGGCAGTTCTCTTAATCTCTCAGGGACAAAAAATTTCCAGTCTGCATTGATAGGAGTTCCTTCGTCAGAATTCCCATTAAATCATGGGTCTCCACATGTGTCCCCCAAATTAAATATTTATATAATACATATATGTAGGCATCTACATCTACATATATATATATATATTTATAAAATGTTTCCCAATCAATCAGTAGGCATTCATCAAGTGCCTACTGTGTTCCAGGGTCTTGCACAAGGGATGAAAGTACAAAGAATGAAACAATCCTTACTCTCAAGAAACTTAAACATGTCATGTAAATGTGTATATATGTCTACATACCCATATGTATATATATATTATAAACATATATAGCATTAACATAAAGTGAATAAATACAAATATAAACAAAATAGCTAAGTATAAGGTGATTTGACAGGGAGGGCATTAGCAGTTGGATTAATCAGGTACTTGAGATGTGTCTTAAAGGAAGATTAAAGGAAGAGATTCTTTTAGGTAAAGGTAGAAGAAGAATTCATTCCAAGCAGGCAGGACAGCCATTACAAAGGGACAGAGAGGAGAATGAAGCATCAGGTATGAAGAACAGAGAAAAGGCTAGTTTGAGGGGCGACTAGGTGGTGCAGTGAATAATAGAGCACCGGCCCTGGAGTCAGGAGAACCTGAGTTCAAATCCGGCCTCAGACACTTAACACAAAAACTAGTCGTGTGAACTTGGGCAAGTCACTTCACCCCAATTGCTCTCCAAAAAAAAAAAAGCAAAAAAACAAACAAACAAAAAAGAAAAGGCTAGTTTGACTGTATCAGGATGGAAGGAAGAATACCTTCCAGTAAGAAAGATAGGCTGTGAAGGACTTTACATGCTAAAAAGAGGGGTTTGTATTCTATCTTAGAGGCAATAGGAAACCACTGATGTTGAAGGGGTCATGTGGTCAGATCTCTGATTAAGGAAAACTACTTTGGCAACAGTGTGTAGGATGGATTGGAGTGATGAGAGATTTGGGGAAGCAAGAGCAGTTAGAAAGATGCTGCAGTAGTCTATAAGAGGTGATGAGGGCCCAAACTCAGCTGGTAGCTGTGTGAGTGAATGAACAGGGTGAGATACTGGGAATGTTATGGAGATAGAAACAGCAGGAATTGGTGGCTATTAGATATGTGGAGTGAGGAGGAATAAGAAGTCTGGGACAACTCCAAAGTTATGAACTGGTGCCTTTGGAAGAAAATGTAAACTCTCTCAGCTGAGGGATTATTTTTCTTTTATCTTTGTATCCTACACATGGTGCCCACCACATAGTAGGTATGCAGTGAATGTTTGTTGAATTGAGTTGAAAACACTGTTATCAAATGATTTTGATGATTGTGTTACACATAGGAGCCATAAGCACGCTGAAGCATTTGGGGAATTCCCATTTTGAGGCAGGTATGGATAGAATATGGATTTGAGGCAGGTGCAATGGACCTGGAGTTAGGAAGACCTGATTACAACTCTCCCTTAGATTCTTAATAGCCAGGTGACCTTGGGCAAGTCTCTTAGCCTCAGTTTCCTCAGTTATAAAATGGGGATAATAATAGCACCTAATTCCCAGGGTTTTAGTGAGTATCAAATGAGATATTTGTTAAGCACCTCAGTGTGTGACACATAGTGGGTGCCACATGGATACAAGCTATTATTGTTGTTATTAATATGTGATATCAAGGCCCTTGCTGGAAGTTCTCTCTCTATTCCCATTAATCATTAACACAAGAGACACTAAGCTCTAGTCTGAGAATTGTGTTTTTGGAGCGATACCTATTTCACATCTTCTGCCAGCTAAGACCCCTTCCTTCACTAGGAAGTTCCTCCTGATGCTTACATTTTGAGAAAGGGCCAGCCAACCTTCATTCCCCTCCCAGCTGTGCTTCTGACTTTCCAGACTTCATGCTACCCCCACACAACAACCCCTCTCCTAACCATCCCGGCTTTCATCTGCCTCTTGTGTGTTAATATATATGTCCCATGATGGCAAAGACTAACCTTTCTGTCTGTACTTGTATCTCCGATGCTTAGCACAGAGGTTGGCGGTAGTAAATGCTTAATAAATGCTCATTGACTTGTTCCCTCAGACTTCTACCTAGCCCCTTCTTTTTATGTTGTATCAGCAGAGTAGAGGAGAAAAAGAAACATGCATCCAACATCTCCCAGTATTGTCTACCTGGGCTATCAGTTGGCATGAGGTCAACAAGTCAGTGATGACATAATAATTTAAAATGTCAAATGAAATAAAAATAATAAAGTACTTTTCAAACCATAAGGCACTCCAGAGTGTTTAACTGTTATTATTTTCTTATATAATGACTAGCTCATCAGGTTGGCTGGTGGCTATTCTTGTTTCTCAAAGAGGACCAAAATGACATCACTATGTTAGAGTCAAATCACAGTGTCCCACTGTAGCTGATTAGACCAATATGTGCTCCAAAGATTCCACCACAGATCTCGCAAAAATAGTCCACTTGAACGTTTGTAATGGAGATGTTTGCGCATCTCACATTTCTTTTGAGCTACAGAAATTTTGTTTTACTCATAGGGCACAGCACCTTCTTTGATATGGGCCTGCCATGCTGGGTGGTCCTTTGCTAGTATTTCCCATATCACGCAATCAATTCCAAAGTTCCTGAGAGAGAATTTGAGAGTGTTTGGCCTCCATGTGAACAGCTTCCTTGCGTGGGTTCTCTGTAAAACAGTCTTTTAGGCGAGTGTTTGCCATTCAAACAACGTGGCCAGCCCATCAGAGTTTTGCTGTCTATTGTAGAGTTGATTTCTTGAGGTATTAGATTATTAGACATTACTGATAGCTCAGAGTGCTAATGGCATTGATAGAAAAAAGAAGAGGTAGGTTCCTTCCCTACAATCAGAGTACAGTTGCCCCATAATTCTTCTGAGACCCTAGCATCACTGCTGCACACAACTCTGTAGGTAGTACAGCAGATAGAATGCTGGACTTGGAATTCAAATCTGGCCTCAGAAATTTACTAACTTTGAGACCACAGGCAAATCACTTAGCTTATCTGCCTCAATTTCTTCATTTATAAAATGAAAATAATAATAGTATCTACTTCTCAGGGTTGTTGTGAAAATAAACCTTAAAGTACCATATAAATGCCAGCTATGATCGTTATAATGATAATAGTTATTGTTATTTTTAACTGTCTTTACTAAGAAAGAAAGAAAAAAGACTGATCACCTTCATTCTTTAGAATGTGAATTCCCATAGGAGAAATATGTGCTTTTTTTGTTGTTGTTTTACAATTAATTTTTTGTTGAAGCTGTGAATTGGTATATCCATTCTGGAAAACAATATGTAAGTATGTGAATAAAAGTGACTAAAATGTCCATACTCTTTGACCCAGAGATTGATTACACTGCTAAGTATATAACACTGCTAGGTATATAATCCAAGAAAGGCTCAATATTTACCAAAATATTTATACTAGTACTTTTTTGTGATATCAAAGAACTAGAAACCAAAGAGATAGTCAGAGATCGGGGAATGACTAAAATGACTGTGGTGCGGGAATGTAATGTGCTTTGCTGCAAGAAATGGAGACCATGATGAATACAGAGAATATTTACATGAACTGGTACCAAGTGAAGTAATCAGAGCCAGGAAAACAACACATGCAACTATAGCAATGTAATTGGAAAGAATGACCACAAAATGGCAGAAACAGTGTTACAAAATCATAAAAAACAATCTTGACTCCAGAGAAAAGATATGGGAAATCACCTCCCTTTTCTTCTTTGTAGAGGTCAAGGATCAAAAGTGTGAATCACTCTACTTCACATCAGGTTTTTCAAAGTGCTTGTGGGTTTTATTGATTTTTCCTCTTCTTTTTCTTTTTAAAAAAAAAAAATGTTGGGGTAGCTAGGTGGCACAGTGAATAGAGCACTGGCCCTGGAGTCAGGAGACCCTGAGTCCAAATCTGGCCTCAGACACTTAACACAAAACTAGCTGTGTGACCTTGGGCAAGTCACTTAACCCCAATTGCCCTTCCTTCCCCCCTCCAAAAAGCAAAAAGCAAAATCTAAAAAGAAAATTGTTATAAGAGTTGATTCTTGGGAGGTTAGGAAAGGAAAGTGATGCAAGGGAAAACGTAGGTGATATAAAAACAAAAGATAGTGTAAAAACCATTCAATTCATCTTAAGAACCCAATAAAGCACTTTACATATATTAAATAAAACTAAGGAAATAAATAAAGATAAGAAAGAATGATGGTGATGAACACTATATAAAGGTTACCTCATAAAGGTATAGTTCATATTGTCTAAACTAATTGCCAACCTGGTAGTGACCTAATATTGTATTTTTTTTCTTCTCTGATTATTAGAATTTGCTTTTACAGATGGCTATGTGCTTCCTGTGTAACACATTTAATTATCTATGTTCAAGGTTACCCTTTGGTTGGGGATAATAAAGCTAATAAAAGGCTCATTGATTTCATTTAACACACACTGTTTGGTTCTATAAATTTTGTCCAAGTCCCAAAGCAGACCATTCAGGGATCTGTCACAAGTATTAGACTGAACACCACCTGGATTTTTCCTTTTCAGAACTTAAGTGTGTAGCTGCATTAAGAATGATTAACTGTACCACTATTGCTGAATAGCCTTATTAGTTTCACTGGTGAAAATTAGAGTAATTGAGATCTAAATGCTAGATTTCCCAGAGACTCTGGTACCTTCTTTCTTTTACTCTGTGTGTATTGCCATTGTTAGTGAAATACTTCACCAAGTAGGATTCAGTGTCTTTACACTCCATGACTGCATACCTGGAGGTAAAATACCTAGAGGTATTTTAACTTATTGGATTAGTTTATAGCTTTGTTGAGTTCAAGTTTAACTTTCTTGGTCCACATATAGGTTGAATGTGTTGTTCAGCCATTTTCAGTCATGTCCCACCCTCCATGACCCCATTCAGGGTTTTCTTGGCAAAGATAGTGGAATGATTTGTTATTTCCTCCAACTCATTTTTACATTTGAAGAACTAAGGTAAACAGGGTTAAATGACTTTCCCAGGGTCACACAGCTAGTGAGTGTCTGAGGCAAGATTTGAACTCATGAAGATGAGTCTTCCTGATTCCAAGCCCAGAGCTCTATCTGATGTACCACCTACCTGTCTCTAAAATAATAATTTAATTAAATTAGAATAAACTAATGGCTAAGAAAATATATCTCAAGTTATTGCATGCAGTAAACACATCTAAAGAACATCAAGACTCATATAAATGAAACAAAAAGGAATGTATAAAAGGATAGGTGGGAAAGAAGCAAAAGAAGGGCGGTATTTGTCATCTGGGAATCAGTGTGGTATAATAAAAAAAAGAACACCAAATATAAGCTTGGGAAGACTTCATTTCAGACCCTACCTCTGACTCTAATTGTGTGGCCCATTCCAAGTTTCAGAGCCTCAATTTCTTCATCTGAATTAATAGAGATAATAATAGACAGAACCCACTTCAGAGAATGGTTATAAGGAGCAAATGAGTTCTGCAAAGCACTTTGCAAACCTTAAAATGCTAGATAAATGAGTTGCACTCAATTGTGATGAGTCAGGAAGACTCATCTTCCTGAATTCAAATTCAGCATCTGACAGTGACAGTGTGACCTTGGGCAAGTCACTTCACCCTATTTTCCTCAGTTTTCTCATCTTTAAAATAAGCTGGAAAGGAAATGGCAAACCACTCCAATATCTTTGCCAAGAAAACCCCAAATGAGGTCACAAAGAATTGGACACAACTGAAAACACCTCAACAATATCAACAATCAGTATTATAATTTGCCTCCATCAAGGAAATATCTACACAAATCCATCCAAGTATCAGTATCTAGTCTGATAAAGATGCATTAATAATTATTCAGTCTTTCATTGAATCACTTGTGTAACCATTTTACAATTGCCTAATTTTGGTGCTGTTTTATTAATATTTTATTTTAGTAGCATCACATTTCACTAGTAAACTGGAACTTCCACTTCTTTAATACTAATGTTGCCTGGATCAGCATTAAAAGTAGTTTTGAAGCAAAGACAGCTTACAGGTACTAATAAATTCTAGTTTAGGGGAAATATAACTTCATCCAGTTGATCCTGGGAAAGTGACCCAGATTGGGAGTCATTTGACCTGGGTTATATCATCAGCTCCATTGTTGATCATATGAATAATATTTTACAAGTCACGTAGTGTAACTGTGACTCAGTTTCCCAGTATGTACACAGAGATAATCATCCTTTCTTCCTACTTATCTAATAAGAATCCTTGCCATCATCATCTTCATCCTACTTATCTAATAATCCACAGCATGTGGAACTAAACCAAGATCTGCATGAGAATATTTACATCAGTAATAAAAATAATAACTATTATTTTCAACATTATTCTTGGAATAAACCCAGGTCTTCCGACTCCAAGTTCAGTGCCTTTTCTACTATACCCTGCTGCCCAGATATAAAACACCAAGAAAGGTAGTATTTTCTTAACATTTTATTTTGGAGCACTCAGAAAACCTTCCCCCTGACTATCAACATCACCCGCATCCTGTTTCAAATTATTTTTAGGTATTGAGATGCCAAGATCCATGCCATATTCCTAAAACCCTCACTCTCTGCCTTTGGGATTCTTATGGTTCCCACACTCAGACCCTGAAAGGTCACCAAAAATACATCTGACTCACTGAAAATAGAAAACAGCTGCTATGCTAGCTTGAAATGTACAGGGTTAAAAACGGGTAAAACCATAGAACCATTTCCATTAATGATTCAGTGTGTGGGTGCCCCACTATTATGCAAGACCTCATGTAAGAGCAGGAGAAGGAGCATAAATGGGGTGTGGGGGGGGGAAGTTCTCAAAAGTGATTCACTGTAACTAGAAAACTTGGACGGAAAATTCATTGAAAAAGTAACAGGAAAGCATTTCCATGGATGTGGTAGCATATTAGTTCTACAATGACTATATGTTGGGGAGATGTTGCAGATGAGCTTTGAATTTGGTCAAGGAATTGAATAGGAGAATAGACTGGATAGCATTTAGAAAATTACAAAGCACTTTTATTGATCCCAGGCTACTTGCCAACAACAACAAAGCCCATCTTTTTAAAACATCAGTATTCTTCCAGTGCTGTTTTTTTACCCCTGCAAGTCATAAAGCACTGTGATCTTTGACCCCTCAAAACTTCAGGTGATATAAATGTAAAGACTTCAGATGGGTGCAAATAGTTAACAGCATATTTCCAACATGATTTGCCATGAGAAATACAGAAGAGATAGATCAACGACATATATGAAGGTAGGCCAAGTGCTATGTGATCAGAGTAAAGGATAAGATGCACATCCCAGCTGGAGCGCTGTCATCCAAAAACATAAAAGAAACTGAGAAAGTCTTCCAACACATTAGATAATTCTTCTATGGAATATTTAGAGAAAAACAGACAAAAATTTCACAGGAAGAGAAGGCATACCAAATTGCCATTTGAACTGGTGGAGGATACACATATCCATAAATTCATGGATCTATTAGAAGTAGACATCATTAAAGGAAAAAGGTTTCTCCTTCTCCTTGCCATCATCATCTTCATCCAATATGTATTTATAGCCTGTGTGTGTACAATGCAGAATTTAGCAGGCATTATGTTTCTTGACCAATATTTTTTCCAAACTCTTTAAATATTTCATAATTTACTCTTTGAGGGAAGTCCTTGAATTTTTGTGCTTGGCATTTCAGGGTATCCTTTATGAGTGCCACGGTATAATTTACATATCTGCCAGTTTTTATTGAGGGGTAATTACTCTGATTTGGGTAGACATACCATAGGTTTAGAGCTGAAAGAAACCTGCCATCTAGTGCAACCCTCTCATTTTACAGATGAAAAAACTGAGGCCCGCAGAAGTTATATGACTTGGGGTGGCCAGGTAGCACAGCGAGTAAGAGCACTGGCCCCAGTGTCAGGATGACCTGGGGATCGAATCCCGGGCTCAGACACTTAGCACCCACCCCGAAACACCTGGCTGTGTAACCTTGAGCAAGTTAACCCCAATTGCTTTTAAAAAAAAAAAGGAAGTTATATGACTTGCCCAAGGTCACACAGTGTTAGACAATCAGGCAATAAAAGATAGTTATGTATTAATCTTTCCTGTGAAAATATTGGGCAACTAGGAAGGCTAAACAGTCTTCTTTGAGATGATATGCTTTTCTGCTCCATTAGGGATTTAACACATAATGCTATTGGGGGCACTACATTCTTGCATTGCTGTGGTCAGGGAGCAAACTTCTTATCCAGGTATCATACCCTAAGGGTGAAGTCTCAGGTAGACATTCTCAGATAAGCATAAATAACCAGTAGAGTCAGCTCTAATAAAGAATAATAGTAACAATAGTTAGCTTTTACATAGTGCCTACTGGGTACCAGCCACTGTGATAAACGCTTTACAATTATTAGCTCATTTGATCTTCACAACAACTGCATGAGGTAGGTGCTATTATTAGCCCCCTTTTATAGATGAGAAAACTGCAGCAGTCAGAGGTTAAGTGACTTGTCCATGGTCTTTATTGCTCTTTTGTTCAGTCATGTCCAACCCTTTGTGACTCCATGGAGCTGTCACTGACCACTCACTGTCCATAAAATTTTCTTGGCAAAGATATTGGAGTGTTTTGCCATTTCCTTCTCCAGTCGATTAAAGCAAACAGATGTTAAATGACTTTCCCAGGGTCACACAACTAGTAAATGTCAGAGGCCAGATTTGAACTCAAGTCTGCCTGATTCTAGGCTTAGCACTCTATCCACAGAGCCTTCTAGCTGCCTCCTAGCTCCCCTTTGGGGAATCAAACCTCAGTCTCCCTCATGATAGTTGGGGATACTCACCACTATGCAATCTATCCACTACACCATCAAAGGATCATTTCTTACCATTGAATATAATTTAATTCAAAAAGCATGTATTAAGTGCCTAATATTGTCAGTACTCTTCTCTCTGCTGAGAATATCAATTCAAAATGACAAGAAGTGAAAAACAGTCCCTGCCCTCAAGGTGGTTGCATTTCACTGGCTACTGTACCAGTAATTAAAATTTACTGATGATCTAAAAACTATGTGATTCTAAGAACCTGCTGACTTTTTTCCACATCACATTGACCCCAAATCAGAAGGGAATTGTGCAGTACTACAATCCATATTTTATTTTTATATTTTTCATAGTTTACCATGACTAAAAAAAAAATCTTCATTAGGTGGCCAGTCTGCTGCTGATGACTCTCCATAGTTAGTAAGATGGTTTCTTGGAAAATGAATTTGGCCTTCACTATAACCATATTTAAAGCCTTTCTGGCATGCTATAACCTTATAATCCACTTATAAGACTCTATCCACTTGACATAGACCTTGAGTGCAAAGGGTCATCTCCCTGCCATGGTGGGGCATCAGAGTAGGATTTTGTGGAGGCCTTGACTAAAACCATAAGAAAAAAGATGGATAAAATAAAGAGATAGTTTGTAAAGTTGACAATTGTTTTACTAAAACTTCTCTTAATTATTATTTTCCTGGTCTCCAAAACCAATTGCCAAGACCCTGTGTGAGGTATGCTTTAAGAGGAAGGACACATTATTTGCCAAAACTGCTTGAAAAACTGGACAACAGTTTGACAGAAATTAGATTTAGGCCAACACCTCACAATATACACCAAGCTAAGATCCCAATGAAAATAAGACTTAGATGTAAAAGGTCACAGAAAGGAAGAAATTGCCTTTCAGATTTATGGAAAGAAGAAGACTTTATGATTGAACAAATTCTAGTATTACATAAGAGAAATGGACAGCTCTTATTAAATAAAATTTATAAAGTTTTTGCACAAACAAATCTGGTAAAGTAAAAATTAGAAGGAAAACAGGTGACTAGGAAAAAAATCTTTGTGAAAAATTTCTCTGAGGTATCTGAGATAAATAAGGAACGAATTCAAATTTATAAGACTGACACTTCCCCAATAGATGTTGATGATGATAGCAAACATTTATATAGCTTTTACTATATGCTAAGTGCTTTCCAGTCGTTATCTCATTTGATCCTTATAACCCTGCCATGTAGGTACTGTTATTATACTCATTTTACAGATGAGGAAAATGAGACAGAGTGCAAATGACTTGTTCAGCATCACACAGATAGTGAGGTCACATTTGAACTCAGGCTGCATCCAGGCCCAGCATTCTACCACTATGCTGCCAGCTGCCTCTAACAGATAAATGATCAAAGGGTATTAACAGGCAGTTTTCAAAGTCAGAAATCCAGGTTATTAATAGTCATATGAAAACAATGTTCTAAATCACCACTAGTTCAGAGAAACACAAGTTAAACTAACTTTGAGATCCCACCTCATACCTATGAGACTGACAAAGATGATCAAAGAGTAAAATAACAAACGTTGGGGGTGGGGGGCCTATGGGAAAAAGGATGGAGATGTAAATTGGCCCAGCCATTCTGGAAAGTAATTTGGAACCATGGCAGAAAATTACCAAACTATGCATGCCCTTTGACCCAGTGATACCACTACAAGGATGATCCTCCCCCTCCAAAGGCAAGGATGTATATGAACAAAATATTTATAGCAGCTCTTTTAGTGATAGTCAAAAATTAGCAATTAAGAGAATGCCCTCCTATTGAGCAACGATTAAACAAATTATGGTGTGTGGAATAACAATAGAATATTAGAGTCATAAGAAATCATGAAAGAGACAATTTCAGACAAACCCTCTTTGAACTGTCATGAAGAAAAGTGAGTAGAATTAGAAGAACAATTTATATACTGATTATATTATGGAGAAAGACAACTTTGAAAGACCATAGAATGCTAATCAATTCAGTGATAGACAAAAAGTCCAAAAGAATAAAGATGAAACATGCCACTTATCTCCAGATAAAGGTGATGAACTTAAAATGAAGAAAGAAACATACATTTTCAAATGTGTCTAATGTGCAGGTTTGTTTTGCTGGACTATGCAACTGTGGATTGAGGACTTAATTTTTTGTTTTTACTTTAAAAAAAAAATTTCCCAATAGGATGAAAGTTAGTAAGTGGGATGGCTATCATTTTGGGGGGGGAAAGCATGCCTCAAAACATAAGGAATGGTTCCTATGTGTTTGGTGGCCCAGCCTCCCAATGGAGACCCCAATGGAACCTTCGTGACCAAGGTGGGCTATGCCATGTCTCCTTAACCCAGTGCTTCCTTCAGGACCCAGCTTCTATATAATCTTAATTTCCAAGAAGTTGGACATACCTAGAAAGGTTTTCTTCAGGTTAAGGCTACTATATAGGCTCTCAGACCTCTCAAAATACTCTCAATTATATTTAAATAAATGCAGCTATTAATGATCAACAAAAGAAAAGTCAGCAAAAGACTTCAGGATTAACCTTTAGTACTTCAAGTGAATCATGATTTCAGCTCCCTGAGTATCTCCTTCACCAATGCAGATTGTAGCCCTTCCCTGCCTTAGTAAACAGTTTCGTAAATTGTGGCATTCAAGCAATTTATCACCTACTGGCCCATCTTCTAAATATATTGACCTCTCTGAGTTTATAATCAGTTAGGCTTACCTATGGATAATAGACATTGCCAGGCTCCTGCTTAAAGCCTTTCAGCTTTGACGGATTACCAGAAAATGTGCTAAACTTGCTGATATAGCCTTTAAAAGCCCAAAGCCACTTCCATGTAACTTTTGAAAATTTGAACAGAGGAAACAGGGGTCAGAGCTGGTAGCACATTAAAGATAAAGATAAAGCACACGGTGGGGGAAACAGGAAGAGAAGGATCTGAGGAAATTCCTTAGATGGAAGATTAGTAGATGACTAGAGATTGTGCCTACCAAGTTATTCAACTATTCACCTTTCTCAACCCTTTACTAGCCTGTTCAATGAGTTTCTCAACATCTTCTTGCATTGGATATAAAGACTTTCATTCTTTCTTCCTTGGCAGGGGGTAAGTAGCAGTCTTCATCATGTCTTCTTGGATCATAGTTGGTCATTGCATTGATTAGAGTTGTTGATTTACTGCACCACACAAAGAACTGCTATAAATATACAAGTACAAATGGGTCCTATTCCTCTTTCTTTCATCTCTAAGGCATACAGACCCAGCAGTGGACCAATGTGCCTATTTTTTCATTGCCACATCACTCTACTGACATATATTGAGACTTCAGTTCATTAAAACTGCTCTCTAACGATTTTCACTTGTAAAGTTGATTTTTGTGTGTGTGTGTCTGTGCCTAAATGTAAGGCTTACAGTTATCCCTATTGAAATTAATGTTTCTGGATTGAACTCAATGTGCTAGACTGCTGTTATCTTCTTGGTCCTAGACTCTGCTCTCTATTTTATTAGCCATACCCCTCAGCGTGAGTCATCTTTATATGGGATGATTGTACCATCATTGCCTTTACAAGCCAGTGATAAAAATGTTAGAGCATAGTATAAAACACAGAACCCTGGTATATCCTCTTACTAAAGATCTCCAGTTATGTGGATATTTAAACATTAATCATTAGCCTTTGAGTCTGGCCATCCAGCCAGTTCTAAATCCTTTTTTATTGTTTTGTCAACCAGTTTACATCTGTCTAACTTTTCAAAAAGAAAAACATGAAATAACTTTTTCAAAAGCCTTGCTGAATTTTTAGGCAAATTAAATCTGTAGCCTTTCCCTCATCCCCCATCTTAGTAGCCAGGTCGATGAAGGAAATGAGATTACTTTGACATGACCTTTTCTTTATGAACCCAATTGGCTCTTAGTAATCACATTCACCAATCATCTGTTTAATGATTCATTCTAGAATTTTCCTAGGAACCAAAGTTAAGCTCCCTGACTTATAGTTTAGAGGCTCTGGTCTCTTCTCTTTTTTTCAAAGTTAGGACATTTACCCTACTCCAATCTTGTGGCCCCTCTTCTATTTTCATGATCTTTCAGAAATCACTAACAGGGTCTCAGCCATCATATCTGTACCAGTGGATTCTTTCAGTACCAGTGGATCTAGTTTGAACTCTGGGCCTGGTGACTTGGACTTGTGAGAGATAGTAAAGGATTAAGTTTCCACAGGTCCCAGAAAGAGGTAACAGGAACTTAAAGGAAACAATACTAGCCTTCTTCTCATTGGTTGCCCCCAAATCTGGTGTGTAGATATGCATAAGTAAGGGATTGAAAGATGTTTCCTTCTGATTGGGTAGAAGGGTCAAATAAATAATTATTATAATAAAAGATTGCCAACTCTCATTGATTGTCTCCCAATTTGGTGCATAATGAGGGATTGGAAAACACTGTCCTCTGATAGGATACTAATTCATGAATAATTATGGTAATAAAGGATTGAGATTGCTTTGCACCAATTAGCTAGCTACTCTTGAAGAGATTGTGAGTCCACCTCACCCACCAATGGTGAGACCAACAGGGGAGTGGGCCGGGTTGGATAACAGAAGACTTTGAATTTCTGCAATTTTCACTTCCTGGCTGATACTGCTTGAGCAGCAAGGGCTGTGCCCTTTCTTATGAGAAAGAATAAAGGTCTCTTTCTGCTTTCCAACTCAGACTCTGATTTTGAAAATCTCATAGTGGTCTTTATCCCACACAGACTCATTGGAAAAAACTTAAAATTCTTTACCATCTACTTACCTTGGGAATCAACTCCCTACTGGCCAGTCTTCCTCTTTTACTTTTTATTAGGGAGATGAGCAAATTTAGAGATATCTCTACTCCAAATGTTCATAGGGACTATTTGTGCCTGACCTGTGGAAGAGCCTTCTGAGCTCATATTGGCCTGATCAGCCATAGTTGGACACACTGTGCCTTGACCCCAACATAATGATGTCATTTTGGTCCTCTTTGAGAATGAAGGACAGCAACCATAACCAGTAGTAATTAAAATTCTCAGTAGTATAGAGGGCTGGCTAGAGCCCTCTGAGCTTACCTAATTAAACAGTGTCAAATAAATACTACACTTGATCCTCTGTAGCAAAGGTTCTTAAAATGGGGTCCATGAACTTTTTAAAAAATATTTTTTCATACACATTTCAATGTAATTAGTTTCTTTGCTAATCCTGTGTATTTATTCTCAGAAGCCCATAGGCTTTACAGGAGTGTAGGTAAACATAAAATTAACAACATATAATAATATAACAGAATAATAACCTAAAAATAACAACATAAAAAACTTAAATAGTGTTTTGTTATAGAGGACTGGGGGTCCAATGTGCACAACACATATCAAGAACTTCAGATTTTTGTTGGTTTCTTTTGTTTTTCTATTGGATTTAGAACTTCAGCTCTTCTCCTAGACTCTGCCCCCTGGCTTCATCTGTGCACAAAGATTAATTTTGAAATGTTGGTGTATAGTATGTGTGTGTGATCAGAGAACAATATGTGAGATCAGATTCCCCTTAGGCTTTCAAATATAAGTTTAATTTAACACATAAAGTAAATGAGAAAGTTGAAGTTGCCAGATTTCCCAAGATTTGTACTCTGGCAATTGTCCTAACCCTCACTCCCACATCACTTTACATCCGATTTAGGAGGGGCTGGGTTTTCTTTTCACTTTTCAGACTACACCCTTGTTAATTTTAGTCATAATCACATTTCTCACAATCTGCTTTGCTGGACCAAATGGCACCTCCTCAGCTAACCTTTTGCCTCCTTTGAAATGTTGTTAAAAATTCAGCCTTGTTTTCCCTAGGGAAAATAAAAAATATATGAAAAACACTGATCTCAAAAATTCACAGCTTCTTTAAAAATCTTATTTTCAAGGGCAATGGGACTTTCCTAGCTTGTGTCTTTGAAATGGATGGTATTTATCTGTTGTAGAATGTGCAGGAAGCCCCCCTTTCTCCAGGCAAAGCAAACCTATTTCTCCTCACAAACCCTTTCCTAGTTTCTTTGCAAATGTCATATAAAAGTTCCATATTCTACTTCCACATATCTTTTTCTCTTCTGGGGAATCAAAGAGTACCAGGATTATCTGGCATCTTAATGGATTTTCTTGTGTAACCAGCCCACTGGATTGTAGTCATTGTAAGCATTCATTAAGTGACCACTAGGTGCTTAGCTTGGGGGGTGGAGGGAGGGGGGAAATACCAAAGATAGCCTCTGCCCTCAGGGAATGTGCAATCTTATTACAATCAGTTTAAGTCTCCTAATGATTACTAGGTGCATGGCCTTGGGCAAATCACTTTACCTCTCTGAGATTCAGTTTCCTTATCTGTAAAATTAGTGTTTGGAATAAATGACCATTAGTAAACAGTTGAGTTCTGAATCTATGATCTTATAATGCTGTGTGACCTTCAGCAAGGCACATCCTTCTATGAGGTCTCAGTTTCATCTGTAAAATGTCAGAATTGGTCTAGATGGCCCCTGCAGTCGCTATTAAGTCAGTAATTGTAATAACAATATTCACAATTGTGGTAATTGACCTAGATGACCTCTGAGATCCCTTGTGGGTCAATAATAATATTAATTATTATTTTTGCAATTATTATATTTTATATCTATAATTTATTTATAGCCCTTTAAGATTTCAAAAATACTCTACATGTATCATTTCATTTTATCCTCAGAACAACAGATAGGTGCTTTTATTATTTCCATTTTATAGATGAGGAAACTGAGGCTGTGGTGTTAACTGACTTGCCCAAAATCCTACTGCTAAGTGTTTGAGGTAGGACTTAAGGTCAGTACTTTCTGAATTTGCCCACTGTCACATAACTAACTCTAGACTTATGATTCTCTGGATTTTAAAAGGGGGGGGGGGGAGGTCGGGGAATAGTCCCTGCCCTCAAGGAGTTTACAACCTAATGAGAGAGACAACATATAAACAAATATATTCAATGAAAGCTAAACACAGAGTAAATGGGAAATAAAAGAAGTAAAGCACTAGAATTAGAGTAGCTAAGTAACATGGTGGATAGAGGGCTGGGCCTGGAGTCAAGAAGACTCATCTTAGTTCATATCTGGCCTCAGACACTTCCTAACTGTGTGAACCTGGCCAAGTCACTTAACCTTATTTGCCTTGGTTTCCTCATCTATAAAATAAGCTGGAGAAGGAAATTTTAAACCACTCCAGTACATTTGCCAAGAAAACCCCAAATGTGGTTCCAAGGAATTGGATATGACTGGAAGAATGAACGACAAGGAAATAATTAAAATAGGGAAAGCACTGGGATTAAGAGGGTTTAGGGAAAGCTTCCTGTAGAAGGTGGGATTTTAGTTAAGACTTAAAGGAAGTCAGGGAAGTCATTAATTGAACTGGAGGAGAAAGGCGTTCCAGGCATGAGGAGCAGCCAGAGAAAATGCCAGGAGCCAGAAATGGATTTCAGGATTTAGTGCTGATAAGCACCTTAACGATTAGAAAATTAAAGATGATAGAATTACTCCCTGGAGAGGATACCAGGTTGTGGTGAATCTACAATCCTTCCCAGTAGAACAAAATGAACAATATTTTCTTGCATTCTGGGAACTCATAAGCCTTAAGGTAACCCTTAGCTTTATATTTGCCCATTTTACTTCCTTCCCTATCAAATTTAAGTTCTTACTTAGCCTTTTAACTTCTGAATGGGTATTGCCTCAGACAAACTGAGACCTAGGAAAGAATTTAGCTTAAAAAGGCCAAGGTCATCCTAACCAAAGTATTGGTACTGAACTCCAGTGGCTCTGGAAGAGTGAGGTTGATAACTTTACACAGCCTTACCTCACTTAAATCCAATCCACTCGCAAGTCAAGACATCAACCTCTTGATGTCATTGGTCCTCTTCGAGAATAAAAGATGTATGCCAAATTCTAGGCAATCCATTCTAGATGCACCTTAGTGGAGCCTTGACCATTAGAGAGATATCAAGATATACAGAAGACTAGAGATCATGCCACATTAGAACCAGTGAAGGAACTGGGAATGTTTAGCCTAAAGACTTTATCCTGAAAAGCAATAGCAGACTTTAAGTGTCTGAAGAGTGATCACATGAAAGGGGAATCACACTCATTCTTCTTGGCATTCCAGCTATACCAAGTACAAAGGGTCCTAATAGACAGGTAGGTTCCAGGTCACAGATCTCAGAGTCAAAAGAGACCTTAGAAGCTATTGAGTCCAACACCCATCTGAACAAGAATGCCCTTTGCCACATACCTGACAAGTGGCCCTCTGTTCTTTACTTGGAGTGTGAAGGGATCCTAGAACCTTTGAGGAAACCTTTTTCCCTTTTACATAGCTCTATTTGTTAACAAGCTTTACCTGAGGTCAAACCTAAGACTGCTACTTTGCAACATCTGCTCTTATAACTCATATAGAACTAGAAACTCATTGTTTCTAGTTCTATGTTCTGGAGCCAAGTAGAACAAATTTAATTACTCTTCTACGTAGTAGCCTTTCAAATACTAGCTAACATGCTCCCTTTTATACCCAAACCTTCTCTTTTCTAGGAAAACTATTCCCCATGCTTTCATCTGATCCTCATATGTCATGATCATGATGTCCTTCACCATCCTGGTTACCATCAGATTTATCCTTATAGTTCCCAGATATGGTACCCAAAATGGAATGATGTACCATACATGGAGTGGGTCTCACAGTGATAGAGCATAGTGATGCAAAGTATGTCTTTAATCTTTTCTGTCCCTTAAATTTGGGAACCATCATAGGTGACCCAGAATGAGATGACATGCTTCAGAAGGCAACAGGAGGTCTTCGAGCATAGACTGGATAATGATGTCTGAGAATGATGTTAAAAAAAAGATTTCTGTCAAGATGCAAGTCTGTGTAGATAGCTTCTTAAGTCCCTTCCAACTTTTGAGATTTTGTGTGTTTCTGTTCAGAGGGTGGAAAGGAGCAATTGGAAAGGCAGAAATTGAGTGTTTGTTTAGTGAATAATTTCAAAACTCAGTAAGTGAGAAAATATTTTGGATTTCTAACTGTATATTTGAAGTGATATTTCAAAGTAAAATTTGTCCCACTGCTGTAAATTGCAATGTGCAGTTTAGTTTAGCAAAGTTATTATGTGGGAGGTAAGATTCATTCAATGAGTCAGTAAAGGAACTCGCCTAGAATACCCAACGGTACCTATGTTGTCAAGGCACATTAGACAAAGATTTATTGTTGTTAAGGATTCCTGCCATGAATAATATTCCTCATCTTTAAAGTACTTGACAAAAACAGATCTCAACTTCTTTTCAACCAAATTCTCAAAGTCATAGTTACTGAGCCTGCCCAGCAGTAAAATTCAAAACTTGGTAGTTATTCATTAAACATTATTAAAGAAGGAATGAAAATTTCAGATCAGATTATTGGAACATAGATCCAGAGCCTTAGAGATCATCTCCTCCAACTGTCTTCTATTGCAGATGAGGAAACTGGAGTCCATAAAAGTCAACTGACTTGCCCAGAGTCATGTGGGTAGTAAGTGACAAGTCAGGATTTGAACTCTAGTCCCATGACTCCAGGTTCCATGTTCTTCCCAATGTACCATGCTGACTTCTTATCCAACTAGATTAAATATGGGTTTCATGACCAAAAATGGACAGAATTCTAGAGTTCTTTACTTTGCTTGAAACAAATTTTGTGGTGTAATTTAAGGTTTTAGTGATCAGTATGTTTAGATCAGGAAAATTTTACTCCTATTGAAAGAATGATAGGGATGATAAGAATAATAACAACCTTATTCATATGGGCTATACTTTTTAAATTAATTTATTAGTTTACAACATTCAGCTCCACAAATTTTTTAGTTTCAAATTTTCTCCCCTGTCCCCTCCCCCAATGGTGGCATGCAATCCATATATGTTCTACATATACCTTCACATTAAACATTAGAGAGAGAGAGAGAGAGAGAGAGAGAGTAGTTTCCTTCAATCTGCATTGAGACTCCATAATTCTTTCTCGGGATGTAGATAGCCTTTGACATTATGAATCCTTTGGAGTTGTCTTATAACCTTTCTTTGCTAAGGAGAGTCCAGTCTATCAAAGTCATTCATCAGAGATACGATGTGTCTGTAATTGTGTACAATGTTCCCCTGGTTCTGTTCCCCTCACTCAGCATCAGTTTATATAAGTCTCTCCAGGTTATTATGAAGTCTGTTTGCTCCTCATTTCTTATAGCACAATAGTATTCTGTTACATTCATATACCACAACTGTTTAGCCGTTCCTTGATTGATGGGCATACCCTTGATTTTCAATTCTTTGCCACCACAAAAAGAGCTGCCATAAATATTTTTGTACATACAGTTCCTATTCCCACTTGTATGATCTTTTTGGGATACAGCCCTAGAAGTGGTATTGCTGTGTCAAAGACTTATACACATTTGTATAGCACTTTGGGCATAGTTCCAAATTGCTCTCCAGAATGGTTGGATCAGTTCACAGTTCCACCAACAATGCATTAGTGTTCCAATTTTCCCACCTCTTCTCCAACATTTATCATTTTCCTGTTTTGTCATGTGAGCCATTCTGACTGGTGAGATGTGGTACCTGAGAGTTGTTTTGATTTGCCTTTCTCTGATCAATAGTGATTTAGAGCATTTTTTCATATGCTTATAGATATCCTTAATTTCTAAAAATTAATTTTAAAAGACCTCTTCTCACAATAAATCTGTTACTTTAGGAACTCTTAGGATAGGAATGCATCCCCATTTTACAGATGAGGAAACTAAGGCTCAGAGACATTGTGACCTACCCATATGGCTACTAAGTGGCAGAGCCAGGATTTGGACTAAGCTCTTCTGATTTTTAAGTTTTTGGATCTATTCACTAAATACCAACATGCCTCAATTCCCTAGCATTTTAATATGTATGGAGTTTCTGAGGAATTTCTAAAGTCGGAGGGCATAGCTTCAAATCCTACCTCTGAGGCTCACGATTTGTATAATCTTGGGTGTACCACAACCTCCCTGGGCCTCAGTTTCCCCATTTGTAAAATGAGAGAGATGGACTAGACAGCCTCTCTCATCCTTTATGTTTGTAGGTCTATTATACTATCATTTTACAATATACTTCAGGGCTATACAAGTTTTATTTCCTTCCAAAGTGTGTTTACAATAAATAGAATGCCTTTTCATTTTCTATTTGGACTTCATTAGAAGATAAAGGCGGTGTAGTATATGAGAAAGAATATTGCAGACTTGGAATCAAAAGACTTTATAATCCCGGATTTTCTTCCTACTAATTGTGCAAACTTGGCTAAATTACTTTACCTGTTGTCTGTATCTCATTTTCCTAATCCATTAAGTGGAAATAATGACAGGTGACTTACTGATCTCCATGGGTGGTTGTAAGGATCATTTGAAATAAGTTATAATCCCTTACAATACCTCATAACAACTAAGGATTAATGAACTGTGCAAGTTGTGCATTGTCTTTTATTTTATTGTTGTTTGTACTTTGTTCTTGAAGAGAACCATGACATCAGGAAAGTGAAGCTATGACATGCAAGTAAATTGGATCTAAGTGAGGGAGGGCTGTGCAAAGTCACCAGCCTCACTTTCCCTTCTGGAGCCATTTGAGTCCAGTGGCCAGATATAGATCAAGACAACTAGAGATGGCCCCATATACTTCATAAACATGTCTCTGAAGAACTGTGTAAATAAAATGTCCTAGAACTTAATTTTTGAAGTATGTTAATGTCAATCTATTTAATGGAACTCAATAGTGAATACTTTTCTAAAGAGGATGATTTTATAAAAGTAAATAATTTAATATTATTATTTATATATTTAACAATTAGTTATTGATTATATTGTATAATATTAGTTAATAACTTTTTAATTAAAATTTAATATTTAAATATTATTTATATAAATAATTTATTTAAGGAATCTGCATTTAAAGTTTGGGTATTGTGTTTTCTGAGTGTTCTTCAGTCAACCAACTAGCCAGTTGGCATTTATTAAGTGTGTGTGCCATATCCTATATTAAATGCTGTAGATACAAAAACAAGAGTTTACAATCTAATGAGGGATTTGCGCGTGTGCATAATTAAGTATGTATAGGATATATGCAAAAGTGAATATAAGGTCATTTGGAGAGGATGGGCCCTAGCAGCTGGGGGGTGGGAGGGATGAGGTAAGGCTCCATATAAAAGGTGACCCTTGAGCTGAGTTTTGAAGGGAATCAAGGTTTCTAAGAAGGGGACCTGTTTTGAGTATCCATTACATAATGTCTTGATTTTGAAGATGAAGAGGATAGTGAAGCTGGTGATGAAATGAAAGGCTCAGGAGTTGCATCTACCTTACAAGATCGCATTCTGTTCCACTCATTTTACAAATGAGAAAATGAGACCCAGAAAGAGGGAACCTAAGTTTCCTCAGGTCAATAAGCACTGTACTAAGCATTAGGATTACAAAAAAAAAAAAAAAACAACAGTTCCTGCCATCAAGGAGCTCAAAATCTCATGTGGGGAAAAAAGAAGCAAACAAAGATGTAAACAATATACAGACAAATAGGAAATCATTAAAAGAGAGAAGACAGGTTAATTATTTCAAAAATAACTATTGGGACTGCCCAGGGACCTCACTCCTCCCATTATTAATCATTGTGCTAATAGTTATATCTGCTCCATTTCTGATGGCTAAGGCTACCAGATAAGTGATCTCTAGATAAATGAATTACAAAATAAGGAGGAATTCCAGTGGCCAGATAGTACAATCTACATCTTAGTAAGAATCCTTTCTTCATCATGCCTGACAAGGTCTTCAGCCTTTGTTTGAAGACCTCCAAAAAAGAAGATCATCCTAGGAGACCACACCAAGGCAGCCCCCCCCACCCCTCTCTGTATGTGTGCTTATGGGAGTGGGGAGCATTCTCATTAACTATTAGAAGATTTTTATCTACATCATGTTCAAATTTTTTGCAATTTTTACCCATTGGTCTTAATTCTTAGACAAATCTGACCCCTTTCCTACATGATAGCTCTTCACATATGAACACAGCTATTTTATTCCCCTCCCCCATCTCCCCTGTCTCCCCAGGATTCTTTTCTCTGGACAAAATATCCCCAGGTCCTTCAGTTGATCTTTGTGTGGCTTTATCTCAAGGCCTTTCACCATCCTGGTTACTCTCTTCTAAATGGTCTACAGTTTATCAACGACCTTCCTGATCTGTGAGTCCCAAGACAGAACACAGTCTTCCAGATATGATCCAGGCACTTCTTTATTCCTGGAAATTATGCCGCGTCTAATATAGCCTAAATTCACAGCTTTTTGTGATTGTCACATCATTGGGCTGACTCAGATGGAGTCTGCAGCCCATAAAACATCTAGATCTTCTAAAGCAAACTAAATATACCTCTGCTATCCTATTATACTTGTGTAGTCTGGTTTTTGAACCCAAGTATAAGACTTGATGCTTCTCCTTATCAAATGTCATTGTATTGGATTCGCCCCAATGTTAACCTGCCAAGAACTTTTGGGGTCCTTATTATCACTCAGCTGACCCTCCCAGCTTTGTATCATTTATAGATGTGACAGATATTTCATCTCTGCCCCTAAGACATTGGTAACAATAGCACAGGGCAGACACAGATACCTGGGTTTCTCTAATAAAGACTTTTTTCACACTTGACATCAAACCAATGAATGACTAACTGCTCTGTCTAGTTATATGAGTTCAAATCCAGTTTTCTTTCCATCATGGCACACAACTTTCAAGCTAACTATGAAAACAACTGGTTGCTGACAGTTGCACATGGTACATTCAACTTTGAATGTTGAGTGTAAGGGGAAAGGATAAACATTTATATACCACCCACTATGTACCAGGCACTGGGCTAAATGCTTTAGAAACATTATCTCATTTGATTCTCACGAAAATCCTGGGAGGTAGATGTTTTGTTATCCACATTTTATAGTTGAGGATACCAGGGGGCAAACAAAGGTTAAATGATTTGCCCAGATCTTACAGCTAGTAAATGTCTGAAACTGGATTTGAACTCAGTTCTTCCTACCTTTGGGCCCAGAGCTCTATCTACTACATCACCTAGCTACCTAAGAGTAATATCTCTTAGAAAATGAGGGTTTGAGAAACTAAACCCAAGAAGTTCTTAATTTTCTCATCTGTCAAATAAAAAGGTTGGAAAAGATGATGTAGACAGCTAGGTAGCACAGTAAATATAGTGCTGGATCTGGAGTGAGGAAGACCTGAGTTCAAATCTAGTCTCACTTATTAGCTGTGTGACCCTGGGCAAGTCACTTAAATTCTATCTGTTTCAATTTCCTCCTGAGTAAAATTAATATGATAATAGCACCTATCTACCTAGTTTGTTGTAAGAATCAAACAAGATGATATTTATAAAGTGTTTTATAAATCTTAAAGCACTGTATAATGGCTAGTTATTTTCTTCTAAGATCTCTTATAGCTCTGAACTTATGAGATTGATTTTATGTCATTTCAGAAGAGTTAAAACAAATTTCTAGAGTTTAAGCTTTTTCCTTCCATCGCTTCATACATTTATTCCATATAGAAAATTTAATTCAATATTCTTTCTTTTTCCTCTGCGTCTTTCAAATCGGCTAGTGTTTCATATGATAAATGATTTCTGGTCTTAATGGCCTTTGGAAATCCTCTCTAAGGTCCTGATGAAAGGGTTAGTTACTATTCCTGTGACTCTTAAAAGCAGACCAGAGAATAGAGAGAGAATATTGACCAATTAATCTTTAAATGCTACATTTTTTTTGGAGGAGACACTTTTTAAATATCCTAATAGTATAACATGATGTAATGTATAGGGCATTGGTCCTGGATTCAAGATGACCTAGTTCAAATCCTACATTAGCTATTCAATAATTGTATGACTGTGGGAAAGTCACTAGACCTTTTGTGCCTCCGTTTCCTCATCTGTAAAATGATAGTGTTGAATTCAATGACCTCTAAAATCCCTCCCCACTCTAAATCTACAGTCTTAGAATTCTTTGAATGGTGAAGGTTGTTTACACATTTCAAAAATCAGACTTAGAAAAAGAAAGTAGAAATGAAATTCCTTGACTATGTCCCAAGACAGAACTGAGAGTTTATCTCCAGCTGGATACTACAGATGCAGCTCAGTGTTTTCCAGCCACTCTCATCTCTTACACTTCCATACTGCCCAAATCATATAAGTTGGCAAAGCTGTTTGGTAATTCCGTGTGGTTTCCAGGAGGCAGGTGCATAAAGCACCATGTCATGTGGCCTCTGTCTTTTCATCAGTGAGTGCTGTCAATGTGCCCTTGTCTTCCTCCTTTTTAGAATGCTGCGTTACATTGAAGAGTCACAATAATAACCTTTTGTAAGGCAATTGCTCTGGAGAGTGTCTGCTCTGAATGCTGATGACAGCTGCCAATGAATTGAGTTGATGACATTGTCAGAGAGATTGGGTGGTTTGGAGTCTTTGCAAGAGGTTTCATCTGTTTCCTTAATAGATATGTATGAGTGTTTGTATTTGTAAAATCAGATAGTCTCTGAGCCAGACATTGTGGCCACTTACAGAACTTGCATCTATCTAGTAAGAACAGAGCAGATATTCTATCTGAAAGTAGGAAAGAAGAGGATGTCAAGGGGCCCAGAATTAGGAACCATTGATTGAAAAGTTTAAGGCCATCTGATCAAAAGTAAGAATCAGGAATCAAATTGGTGGTCTAGTGAACAAACTATTTACTTAGAATAATGAAGGTCTGCATTCAAATACAGTTTTAAATATTTACATATTATGTAACCCATGGCAATTCACTTTAACTCCTTTGACCTGAGTTTCCTCATCTTTTTGGCCAACAACTCTGAGGGTCTTCCTCTCTCAGTTTGATTTTTTTTTTTATTAAAGGGGCCATCCTTTGACTCACTTCTTAAAGACACCTATTCACTGAATGTGCAATGCTTCACTAAAAGCAAGAACCTGGAAAGAACTTAACTTAAAAGGGCCTAGATCTCCCACTGCATCCTGGGTCATTTGAGTAATCTGATCAATATCTGGCCACTGGACCCAAATGGCTCTGGAGAAGAAAATGAGGCTGGTGACCTTGTATAGCCCTCCCTCACTCAGATCAAAGTCAACTGTAAGTCATATCATCATCTCTCTGATGTCACGGTCCTCTTCCAGACTGAAGGATGAACTACAACCACACAAAATGAGAATAATAATGTATATTGCCAAGGCAATATTCATAACACCAATGGTGACTATGAATATGCCAGCATAGTTCTGAATCACAAAATATGACAGACTTTTCATACAGAAGACAGAAGCAAAACATTTATTCAGACACCAGAAAGCCAAATCCCAACACTAGAAAACTGAATCTATCATGGCAACAAAGAAGTTAATACACCTTATCACTGCAGGAAGAAACACCATCCCAAAGCCTCCCCCTGCTCTGGCCTTCCCACAAACACTTACAATCCTAGCTGTGTCCTTGCCTGCATCCTCTCTCTTCCTCCATTTAACTGCTCTGACTCATTTTCTGTTCAGCTCTGCTCCACCCTTCCTGCTTGACCAGTTCAGCAAACTCCTCCCACCACAAGCTCCATGTGATTACATTTGACCTACTAAGGGACAGGGAAGATCTTCAATTTACCATTACATAATGACACCTGTCACCCCAGTAGTTAGAGTATTACTTATTGTTGTTATTATTTCTTTATCTCTTAGGGTGGCCATAGATAAGAGTTGCAAAAGAAATCAGAGATCATTTAGTACCCCCATTTTAAAGACAAGGAAACTGGGTCCTAGAGATGTGAAATGACTTGCCTAAAATGACTTGGAAAGTTAGCATCAGAGTCAGAGATCTAATCTAGGAAGAGTTAATTCTTCAAACAAAAGAAGTTTCCAGAGCTGTAATAGACTGGTTTGAGATGTAATGGAATTTCCTTCCCCTAAAATTGTTTAAACAGAATCCTCTGAGGGTAGGAACTTGTTTTACTCTTTATGTCTCCAGCACAGTGCCTGACATGTAATAGGCACTTAACAAATGCCTATTGATTAATTGAGGCTGAATGCCTACTTTGGGGCTATGCTGTAGAAGGAATTATTTTTCAGGTGCAGGTTGGATGGGATAGCTCCCAAGGTCCTTTCCAATTCTGAAATTACTCTGGGATGCTATAACTCCTAGCAAAAACTCTTTCTGTTATATTACTTCTTGTTTGTAAAATAAGCATCATAGAAATAATACCCACATTTCTTCTTTTTCATTGGGCTGTTATTAGAATTAATGAAGTCATACACATTTGTGACCTTTTCTTTTAGTTTCTTAGAATGAACTTTGCTATTCCTATATGATTCTATTGAAGTAGGGGTAGTGAAGTGGGTAACAACATGCAAACAACTCTGTATGAACAAAATATATAGAGGGTAAATTAGAGATAAACAACACAGGGGAAATATTAAGATTGAAGGGGACTGAGAAAGGCTTCTTTCAGAAGGTGGTATTTCCACTGAGATTTGAAGGAAGCCAGGAGATGGAGATGAGGAGGGAGAGCATTCCAAGCATGGGGGAAATGCTTGAATCAAGAGATGGAGTATCTTGTGGGAAGAATAGCATGGAAGGCAGTGTTCACTGGGTACAAAAACAAAAATGAAGAAGTCCCTGTCTTCAAAGAATTTACATTCTACTGAGGGATACAATGTGTATACAGGTAAGGCAAAGTAATTTGAAGAGAGAGGTGGGGGAAGGGGGGAGGGAGAGGAGGGCTAATAACTGGGGAAATGCCCAAAGGCTTTGAAGAAGGAGCAATTTTTGAGCAAAATTTTTATTTTAAACATGGCCATGTATTACTACAAAAATGAAAAACAATAGTCCCTCAGGACAACCTCATAAAAGGAAAGAGGTGTCTACAGGAGTAAATCCAGTGTGAGTTAGACTAGGGTTAAGCTCATTATAGGGATCAGAGTTGCCTGAAAAATTTGAGGAAGGAGAGAATCACTTTGAATTGGGAGGAATAAAACATTTCAAATATTAATCATGGCCAAGTGCTAGCCCTGCATTACAGCAGCTCAGGTCGCCTCCCACCCACCCACCCACCTGATCCCACTCTGTGAGGGCTCACATCTAATGAGGGATAAAGGCAGCAGTGAAGCTAACAGGATGCTGTGCTGAGACACATGACAAGGCAGCAACTGTCTAAGATCAATACAGTCTGAATGGTCCAGCTGTGTATTACAATATTGCAGAGTTAACATAAAGGCTCACATTGCCATTTGTTATAGCCTTCAGGAAAGGCTTTTTATCAGATTCATAGTGGCAAGTGATACAAACTATTGGATTTCTCCTCCAACTTGAAAAGAAAAAGGCTATTTGCAGGTTTGGAGAGCTGGCTAAAATGAAGAATTGATCTTACCTGTAAGTATTTTATTCCCGTTATCCCAGGCACCTGAACTTCTCCTATAGATTAGGAGCCTCTGAAGCTACTGGGGTTCTGCACAGGACTGTCAGGATTCGCAGTGGGTTCGAGGGTGACCCTGGACACCCAGAGGGCAGGCCAGTTCTTGGAATGAGGAGGGTCTCAGTTCAAGGAATAGGCTGACTCCTAGGATTTGAAAGGGTTCCTAGGAGACCAAGCCAGTTTCAGCACCCTTTGAAAATATATAAGAATTTAATCTCTCTAATCTTCCTCTAATTGAACTTCTCCAGAAGAGTGGAGTCAAACCAGTCAAGCCTCCAGAGGTTACTTAGATGACTAAGGGGATTCTGGAGCGACAGAGGACCTCCAGTCTGTTCTTTAAAAATTCCATGTGTGGTTTACCTGCAGGATGCCCAACTAGTTGACTGTTGGAGGGACCTCTAGCTTCTCCTCGCCTGCTCAAAATGAACTATTCCACCTCTGATTAGCACAGCTCCCCTTCCGCTCTAACACTTGCTGCCTTCTTCCAGTAATAAAATACTTCTGATCTTATTTTATTAATCACTAGTCATCCCAGAACTCATGTTTGTGAACACATAGTAAAGCATTCATTCATCTGGGTTTTATTAAAGGGCACTGATAAATGGAAGAACTGATGAACAGAATGATTTTACTTACACATATTTGTGTCTAATGGTAGCCATCTGGGGCCCGGGTTGGTGAAAAAAGAAATTTACATAACTATTATATATTTAAAAGAAATAGCAAGCTATATGTAATAGACTTGTAATTTCATGTGCAATCATCTTTTTTAAAAAATTCATTCTATGTTTTGGAAATGCTTGTTTTATTCTATAAATTAGAAATAAAATAAAACTAGAAAGAGATAATTTTAAAAAGACAGTGAGCAGAGGAACACTGCTTTCTGTAGCCAGATCAGGACAGCTTCACCTTGAGAATGAAATATAGGAAACTTCACTCATTTGCCTCTTTTTGTTCTGTTTAAATTTTATACACAACTTGACTGGGGGGGTGGAGAGCGGGGGAAGACAGCCTTTCTTGCCCTTCCCTCCTAGGAAACAAAACAACCCCACAAATGTTTCTGCTCCATCAGGAGGGAGGACATTATCATAGGCACTCTTTCATAAATGTTTATTTTCTTAAGAAGTTATGTGGAAAAGTTATGTGGAAGTTATGTGGAAAAAGAGTTTCCCAACTTTAGAGATCATAGTCTCTTGAAATATAGAGAAATATTGATTATGGACCAACTAAAGGCACTGACCTACTGTGCTCAGCTGAGGACTACACCCAGGCATGTGTTAGTAATGTTTAATAACAGCTCTCCAGAGGGGGGAAAAATGTATACAGAATACTTTTAAATTTAATCTGCATTATTAACAATTTTTCTGTCACTTTCTTAAATATAAACAATCAACAAAACAACAGTTCAAGTCCTGATTTGTAACAGCATTTGCTTATTTCAGAGGTGCAAATGTCTACACTAAAATTTTTCTTTTCTACATTGTCTTCTGTTATGTACATTGGAAATGGACTCCCAAAGAGAAACATGCATCCCTAAGAACAAAAAATAGTAAGGTCCCTTCTGGCTCTAAATCTGAAAGCCTATTATTTTGTGAGTCTGTGAGCTCTCAAGTTTCTCAAAGAACCAGCAGCCAGGGCTACACAGAACAGGCACTGAGGAAAAGGTGAAAGAACTCGAGGCTACCCCAGCTGGGCCACTACCAACTCTCTGAGGCTTTCTCCTAAACTGACTCCAAAATACCTTGTACATTTTGTCTTTATATTGGATGTGACTCCCCTTTCAGTTGTTACCTCCTGAATTTTGTTAATTACATAGGCATACTGATTTTTAAAATTATGTTATTTTCCCCAAATTATATATTAAAACAATTTTAAACACTTTTTAAAGTTTTGAGTTCCAAATTCTATATTTAACCTCACTCCTTCCCTTCTTTTCCCTCCCTGAGACTGTAAGCAATCAGAAATAGTTTATACATGAGCAATCAGGCTAAACAAGAAATACTGATGTTTTTGAAGGTTTATTTTATAGCCTGAGACTTTGGTGAAACTAATAATTATCTTAGTTTCTTTGCTGATTTCCAAAGATTTTATAAGTTAACCATCATGTTGGAAGCAAATAAGGATAGTTTTATTTCCTCTTTGTCTATCTTTACACTTTTAATTTATCTTATTGCTGTTGCTTGCATTTATATAACTATAATAAATAATAACAGGGAAAGAGGGGGGGATCCTTACTTTAGTCCTATATTTATTGTGAAAACTTCCAATATAAATCCATTATATATAATACTTCTTTTTGGTTTAAGATAGTTTTTTTTAATCATAAAAAAAGATTCTGTCTATACTTTGTAGGATTTTTTTTTTGCATAAATCAATATTGTACTTTGTCAAAGGTTTTATGAGAAAGCTTTTATTAAGCACTTTTCATGTTTTAGGCACTGTGAAATACAAACAAGAAAGATGGTCAGTGCTCTCAAGAAGCTTACATTCTAATGGGAAAACAGTGCATAAAGGTGGGTCTAGAATGTGTGGAAAGAAAAGGGGAGAATGGTGAGAGTACAGTAGGCATGGTTTGGAAATGACCAGAAAATGCAGTGTCCTGGTTCTGGGAGAGATAAGGCAAGCTCACCAACAGAGCCCAAGGCCCCAAAGGTAGAAGCCAAGTTCCAGTGAGAGGGGGATGTGGAGGATAGTTAAGGACAGATAGTGTGGTTTGAAAATGCCAGATTTAGGGAGTAGAGACAGGACTTCCGCAGGGCTCCGGCTTCCACCTCCCCCAATTCATGTAAAAGGTGACTCCAAAGAAACTTTGGAGCTACAGAACCCACAAAATGACACAAAGAAACTAACCTCCTGCTGAGGACAGCCTGGAAGGCCAGCAGGGAGTGGCCAGCGAAGCACTCTGGGAGCCAACCCCAGCCCCATGAGCAGGAGGTTTTAGCCTCAGGGGCTAAAAATCTGGGCCTGACCAGACCTGGAGGGACTTCACATTACCAGCAGCTGTGGCAGTTTCCAGAATTATCAACACATAGATGCTAAGGACAAAGTGAGAGATCAGTGCAATGTGGACTTTGGGACCTAGTACTTTGGGAGTGCAGTGTGCTTTTGCCCCAGGGGCAAGAAGCAGCTGAGGCATAGTGGCCTTGAAGCCACAGGCACCTGGCTGCTTCAGCTCCTGGCCTGCAAATTGCAGGGGGGACCAAGCAACTGTTCTGAGGGGTAATTGCTCTTGCTTTAACCTGCTTGGATCTGGATTGTGGTCTAGGATAGAGGCCCTGGGGTGTGCAACCAGCTTGCCAGAGTGTGTGGAGGCTTCAGAGAGGGCATCCAACTAATACCTTTGGCAGTGATTGGGATGAAGCTCCCCTGTCTGGTAGCAGAGTCATACTGTGGCAAAAAGCCCAAAAGTCAAGTAATTGAGTGGCAACATGAGCAGGCAAAGGAAGCAAACAGAGCAATCCAACTTTACACTCCTATTTTGGGGACGAAAAGGGTCAAAGCATGGAACAGGAGGAGGACAGTGAAGTCAGAGCTCCCACACCAAAAGCTTCGAAGAAAAATATGAGCTGGTTACAGGCCATAGAGGACCTAAAGAAGGATTTTGAAAAGCAAATAAGAGAATTGGAGGAAAAATTGGGAAGAGAAATGAGAATGATGCAAGAAAATTATGAAAGAGAGTCAACAACCTGACTGAAGAAAATAATACCTTAAAAAAAGACTAACTCAAATGGCAAAAGAGGCTCAAAAAGTCAATGAGGAGAAGAATGCCTTAAAAAGCTGAATTTGCCAGATGGAAAAAGAATCTCAAAAGCTCACTGAGGAGAATCATTCCTTCAGAATTAGATTGGAGCAAATGGAAGCTAGTGACTTTATGAGAAATCAAGATACTATTAAACAGATCCAAACAAATGAAAAAATAGAAGGCAATGTGAAATATCTCATTGGGAAAACCACTGACCTGGAAAATAGATCCAGGGGAGATAATCTAAAAATTGTTGGACTACCTGAAAGCCATGATCAAAGTAAGAACCTAGAAATCATCCTCCAGGAAGTTCTCAAAGAAAACTGCCCTGATGTTTTAGAACCAGAGGGCAAAATAGAGGTTGAAAGAATCCACTGATCACCTCCTGAAAAAGATCCCAGAAAGAAAACTCCTAGCAATATTATAGCCAGGTTCTGGAATTCCTAGATCAAGGAGAAAATATTATAAGCAACCAAGAAGAAACAATTTGAAAATTGGGGAAACACAATCAGGATAACACAGGATCTGGCAGCTTCTACACTGAGGGATGGAAGGGCTTCGATCAAAGATATTCCAGAGGTCAAAGGAGCTGGGATTAAAACCAAGAATCACCTATCCAGCAAAACTGAGTATCATGTTTCAGGGGAAAATATGGTCATTCAATGAAATAGAGAACTTTCAATCATTCTTGATGAAAAAACCAGAGCTGAGTAGAAAATTTGATATTCATATACAAGAAGCCAGAGAAGCATGAGAAGATAAACAGGGAAAAGAAATCATAAGGAACTTATCAAAGTTGAACTATTAACATTCCTACATGGAAAAATAATAATTGTAATTTATGAAACTTTTCTCAGTATGAGAATAGTTGAAGGGAATATAAACATATATATGTATGCATACATATATATGTCTATATAGGAGGGTATATGGGTATGTGAATACATATGTGAATGTATGTATATATGTGTACAGGTTTACATAGATAAAGGGCACAGGGCCAATTTAATAGGAAGGGGATACTTAAAAGGTGAAATTAAGAGGTGAGAGAGAAACATAATGAGAGGAGATGGGGAGAGACAGAATGGGGTAAACTATCTCATATAGAAGAGGCAAGGGAAAATGGTTACAATGGAGGGGAAGAACAGGAAGGCAAAAGGGAATGGGTCAACCTTATTCTCATTGAATTTGGCTTAGGGAGGGAATGACATACACACTAAATAGGGTATCTCATGCTACAGGAGAATAAGGGGGAAGGGGATGAGAGGGGGGATGATGGACAGGAGGGCAGGCTAGGAGGAGGGAATTTGGAAGCACCCACTTTTGAAAAGGGGTGGGATCAAAGTAGAGAATAAAACAAGTTTGAGATGGGATAGGAGTGAGGGAAATATAGTAAGTCTTTTACAATATATCCACTATGGAAATGTTTTGCATAGATACACATGTACAACCTATACTGAATTGCTTATCTTCCCAGTAAGGGTAGGTAACAAGGGAGGAAAGGAATGAATCTGGAATTCAAAGTTTTAAAATCAAGTGTCTAAATACATATATATATATATATACACTATTATTAATATTATTTTACATGTAACTGGGAAATAAGATATACAGGCACTGGGGCATAGAGATCCACTGTGCCCTACTGGAAAGTCAGAAGGGGGTATGGGAGAAGATATAGGAGAGAGCAGATTGGAGGAGGGGATATCCAGTGGGATTGCTCTTTTGGGGTGGTGGGTAGGGGAAAAATAGGGAGAAAATTTGTAACTCAAAATCTGGCGGAAATGAATGATGTAAACTAGAAATAAAACATTTGATTAAAAAAAATGCCAGATTTAACCATCACTTGCAGTGTTGACTTTTTAATAGTCATTCATCATCCACTCGGTCTTTTCTGTGTGGATGATAAGTCCAAAGTGTTTGAGTGATTCCAGATCTCTTCCATGAGTCTCTGTAATGTTCCAGAGCTTGATGTAATGGGGAAATGTTGTATACAAACAGGAGCACCCACAACATATCTCTTTTCAATTTGAAGTCTAGTTCTTCTCCATCACAGAGACAAGCACCTTTTTTGAACATGCATCTTCCTTGTTGTATGCTTAACCTTGCTGAATATGATCAGAGCATTAATTTTATTACTATACTTTTCAAGGAATCTTGAATGATTTTAATGGATGGATGAGAGATACTCATTTTGAATTGCATTTTATATTTTTCTTTGTTTCATGGGTTACTATGAACTAAAGAATTCATCACCTAGTAGACCTTCTAATGATGATGAGTCTTTTTGTACTTAACTAGGCAGCACCTCAGAAAGGCCATATTCAAAACTTTTCCAGCATGGTAGAAATTCCCATATTTAACATTATGTTGGCATAGCACTCCAGAACTCAGGGTCACCTCCACTCCATGAAGAGGCATCACAGTTGAACCTTTTGAAGAGGACCAAAATTCATCATGTCTTTATAGTACAATGATATTACATTGTGTCCACATGCTGTATATTTTTTCATTTGTTCTCCAGTCTTTGAACACCCACTTTGTTTCAAATTCTTCACTGCCTCAAATAGTGCTATTGGGGACTTTGTCTTATTTAATACATTCATTACCAGTGCCCAGCACAGTGTCCAGCAAACATTAGTCACTTAACAAACCTCTGAGGAGTTGAAGATTAAGAGACCTAGAAAATAAAAAAGTAAGGATGCTATATGCTTTCCCTTTGCTACAAATTTGGAAATTACCTTGAGTCTGCCAGAATTCTACCTCCTATGTATTAATATGTTAACAGATTAGTCAATTAATGAAAGGACCTGGGGATTTCATTACATAAATGTGTGCACTAGAAAGGGGGAATCCATTCACAGACAATATGCTGAAACTTTTCTTCCTTCAATGCGTAACTCACATTCCACTGCTGCTGTGAAGCCTTCTGTAATCACCATGGGAGGTGGTTTGGTGTAATGGAGAGAGAGCTGATTTGAAGCCAGAAAGCCCTGAGTTCAAATCTTGACTCAGATGCTTATTAGCTCCCTGACCCTAGGGAAGTCCCTTAACTTCTCTGTCTCAGGGTCCTCATCTTTATAAAAGTTAACTGTAACCTAGAGAAGTTGTGACTATATGTAAAATCAGGCTAATAATAGCACTTCCAACACTGGGTTGTTGTAAGGTTCAAATGAGATAATGTGTGTAAATTTCTTTGCAAACCTTAAAGCATAGTAAAAATGCTAGCTATTAGCTATAATTATATCTCCTCTTTCCCATCCCCAGCCTTCTTGGATCTCTCAGGTCCCTCTGTCTGACTTCTCTTGCGCACTTATATTCTTATATTATTACTTATAGGTAGTTATCTCACTGTTTATTATATTTATTATATAAATAAATATTTATTTATTTTATAAAATTATGTTTTATTATATATTATATAATATCTATTATATCTATATGTTAATATGTGGATGTGTAAATATATATGTATATATCTATGTCATATAGATACACATATAGATATTTTCTCCAGTCTTTTATTCATTTAAATTGTAAGCACCTCTAGGTCCTCTTGTGTCCCCAGGTTCTGCTTAGGACAAAGTTCTCTCTTCAAGAGTAGACCTGTGTGAAATTTCACATTGGGCATAAAACCACAAAGCCTTACCCCAGCATCATACTTTACTACTGGGCAGTTTCCTCATTGTCAAGACTCACCATTAGCTGTTATGCATCTGCAGGACACTGTACAGACACAACCTAGGTTGCATTCTCAATGGTCCCCATTGTGTCTTTGGGAAATGTAGCCCACTCCTTTTGTCTCCTCCTTCTGTCTGTCTCTCTCCCTTATCTTGTTTTTTCTAGATTTGGTTAATGGGCAATTATGGCTTTACCATTTCCATTTTGAAAAGTACAGTGTGCAATTCCCTAATTGAATTGCTTCCTGGGTAAATTTGCCCCCCGCCTCCCATTTATGTCTTCCTCCTCCTTTTTCCCATCCTTCCTCTTAAGGTTTTCAACCAAACTGAAATTTCCTGAGGCAGAAAGTTGGGACGATGAGATGCAATGTGCCTTATTATTGTTTCAGGAAGAGCCTATTAGCGTTATTCTCACTAAAAGAAACCAACTGCTCTAAAGACACCCTGGGTGCGTTTTCTAATTCCACGCAAGCCTGTGGCCTTGAATATACAGTGCATGACAGAAATCTATCTATTCTTACTGACATAATTGTTAGTACCTTCTCTGTCTTTTGGAACCCTAGAGTTCTGTTGGCAGAAGAGTCCTGAACCCTGCTCATAGCTCAAATAAACCGCTGAAGGCTTGTCGCCCCCGTTAGCCTGTGAGCTCCTTGAGAGAGGGGACTGGTTTTGGTGGGGAGAAGGGGTTGGAAGAGGAAGAGGGAGGAGGGTCACTGCTTTTCTTTGTATTGGTAGTGTTTAGCACTATGCCTGACATGGAGTATATGATTAATAGATGTTTGCAATGTGACTCAGAAGCAGTGGGACTGTGGGTTTATCTGACTGTTCTAATGTTCTAATAGCATGCAGCTAGACAGTATAGTAGAGTTCTAGATTTGGAGTTGGGAAGACTTGAGTTCAAATCCTGCCTTGGACATTTACTAACTGTGTCACATAACCTGGGCAAGTCAGGTAACCTCTCTCAGCCTTAGTTTGTTCTCTGTAAAATGGGTATCAAGTGAGATAATACATGTTAAGATTTTACAAACCTGAAAGTGTCACATCTGATATGTGTGTATACATATGCATACATGTATGCATATATATGGATATATTATGTATGTGTGTTGGTAGCAGTAGGTTTGGGATCTGAAGCCTATATCTTGAATTCCTCAGCCCATTAAGCATAAAGCCCAGCCACCCAGTGGGACTCTGGTTCTCTGGCTCAGGTGATCAGGCTTCTGGAACCAAACTCCATGGGAACAGTTGGTTTACAAACTATTCTCAGAAAACTTCAGGGCTTTTTTCATTTATCCTCCTCAGATCATTGGCTGGTCCCTAACTTTGGAAGGCTTCACAGCACAATGGAAAGGACACTTTTCTGGTTTGCATTTGGCCTTATTGGATGAATTTACTGTGTGTGTGCACTATGTGTTCTGTTTGTCTGTCTGTCTGTTTGCATACCCATATGCAGTCAGGCTTCAGATCAATCATGGACTTCCTTTTCTCGTTGGCACAAACACAGAGGCACAAAACTGGGCTATTGAGAATTACTGCTAAGCAAATGCTGATTCCCTTATGTGATTCCTCCCTGATGCAATAAAATTTTGTTGTTGTTGTTGTTCAATCTTTTTGGTCCTATTTAACTCTTTGTGACCCCATTTGTGGTTTTCTTGACAGAGATGTTGGCGGGGTTTGCTTTTTCCTTTTCCAGCTAATTTTACAAGTGAGGAAACTGAAGCAAATAGGGTTGTGACTTGCCCAGGGTCACACAGCTAGTAAGTGTCTGAAGCTGGATTTGAGGAAGATGAGACTTCCTGACTTTGGACCTGGCACTCTATCCACTATACCACCTAGTTGCCCTATGCTACAATATAATGTACTCTAAAAATCAGCTTTTAAAAATTCCTTGACACTGAATTTTTAGCTTTAAATTTCTTTTTACTCACATCTCATCACTAGAATGCTGGCTACCAACTGGACATTTTTTTTTCTACCACTATAGGAAAACTCTCTGTGGCAGAGTGGAGAGGGTATTGAATTTAGAGTCACAGGACCCAGCTTTGAATCCAGGGTCTCTGCTTGCTATGTGGAGAGCCTTGGGCACAACACTTAACCTTCTTGGGCTTATGTTTACTCCTCAAAGGAAATGTCCTAAGGTAGAGTAACATGAGCAGAACCAGGAGAACAATTCATACTATAACAATAACATTGTAAAAATGAATAATTTTGAAAGACTTAAACAACTCTGATCAACATAGTGACCAACCATGGTTCCAGAGGGCCAGTGCTGAAGAAAGCCACCTTACTCTAGACAGAAAGGTAATAGGGTAAACTACACAGAATGAGGCACACATTTTTGGGCACGTCAAATGTGAGAATTTGTTTTACTCGACTATGGATGTTTGTTACAAGGTTCCTGACCCCAAAACGCTTGATAATCTTTTTTAAGATTCACTTAAAAATCAATTTAAAGGGGTTAAATTGATGATCTTGTATAATCATCCCTCCTTCTCCAAATCTACTGTCCTATGACTTAAGATCATGGTCTTTGAAGAACTATTCTGAACAATGTAGTTTGTTGATAATTTTTTTTTAAAGTATCTTAATGGTGTATATGTTATTAGACATGGTCAATTGCAGGTTGGTTTTGCTGATCTTTTCCCCTATTTTCTTTCTTAATTTTTTTTAAAGCAATAGGGGTTAAGTAACTTGCTCAAGGTTACACAGACAGTTATTTCTGGTTGTGGTGCTAAGCATCTGAGCCAGGATTCGATCCCCAGGTCATCTCAACTTTGGGGCCAGTGCTCTTACTTGCTGTGCTACCTGGCCGCCCTTCTTTCTTAATTTTTGATATAAGGGAAAATTCCATGAGTTAGGGAGTTCAGGTGAAGGGATATACTGAGGAATGAATGTAATTTTAAAAATTACTTGTGTTAGAAAAAATAACTTAAATATATACCCTGGATAATAAAGAAACAAACAATGAAAAAACTGAAGAGAATTAGATCATGACCAGGGAATTCCAGGGGAAGAAAAAAGGAAGACAGCAAAGAAAAATGGGTAAGGAAAAGGAAAACACAGAAGAGAAATACTAGAAGTGGGAAAATAATTCATGGAAGAAACAGTAGGAAAGAAAGATGACAGGTAACAGAATATAAATAGTGGGCTGAAATGGGCTTAAGTAAGGGGAAGAATTATGGCCGTAAAGTGAGAAAGGCTATCCAAGAAACAAGAATTACTGGCTAGTAATGGCTAAGGGGGAAGAGAAGGGGAATTTGATGTGTGACTAATTAATGTATCGGGTGTGGATTTCTTAGGACAATGTTAGAGTCTGAGGGAATATCCCCTACATATGCTAATCCATACTGAAATAGGAGCTTGTTGGACTCATTACTAGGTCTGGCTAGTTTGTAGTGGAAACAGAATTCACTGATGCATGTTTAAACTGATTTTTTAAAGCAGAATATATTAAAAAAAAATCATCACCAGCTGAAACCCAAAAATTAGAATGAGGTTCACGGGGATGAAGGTTTCTATAGGAAAAGCCCAAAAGCTCTTTGCAGTGGTTCTTGCCAAGTTTTTTAGTCCCTTCTGATTCCTGAGTCTGCCTGTGCTAGCAACTGTTCCACCGCTGGCCTGTTTTAATAGTCTCAATATTTACTTTAATGTACCATTAGGCCTGGGTGAGTCAGTGGTGCCTGTCTTTGGAATCCACAGGGAGGTTCCTTCACTCCTTCAGCCTTTGGGAGGTTCCTTAACTCCTTCAGCTGGGTCATAGACCAATGAGAATGTAAAGAAGTACTATCTGGTAGGCATTGTGCTACCAGGGTTGGGGAACCTGTGACCTCAAGGCCTTCTAGGTCCCCAAGTGAGGCTTTTGGATTGAATCTAAACTTCACAGAACAAATCCCCTTAATAAAAGAATTTGTTCTGTAAAATTTGGACTCAGTCAAAAGGCTGCACTGAAGGACCTAGAAGGCCACATATGGCCTCAAGACTGCAGGTTCCCAAGGGGCGGAGCCAAGATGGCAAAGTAGAAGCACGACCTCCCTGCGGCTCCGGCTTCCACCTTCCCCAATCCATGTCAAAAGGGGACTCTAAACAAACTTTGGAGCTGCAGAACCCACAAAATGACACAGAGAAGCTAACCTCCTGCTGAGGACAGCCCGGCAGGCCGGCAGGAACTGGCCAGCACAGCCCTCTGGCTGCCGAGCCCAGCCCCATGCCGAGGCTTTAGCCCCAGGGTAAGCCTGATCAACTGGCAGAGGGACTTCAGATCAGCAGCAGCTGTAGCCGTTTCCAGATTTCTCAACACATAGATGTGAAGGACAAAGTGAGAGGTCAGTGTAGTCTGGACTTTGGGACTCAGTAAGTGGGAGTGCATAGCTTTTGCCCCCAGGGCGAGAAGCTGCTGAGATTTTGGCACAGCCAGCCGGAGACATGTGGCAGCTTCAGCTCCTGGCCTGCAAAGTGTAGGGGGACCAAGCACCAGTCTGAGGGGTTATCGCTCTTTCTTTAACCTTCTTGGATCTGGATTGTAGTCTAGGGTGGAGGTCCTGGGGTATGTGTCCAGCTTGCCAGAGTGTGTAGAGACCTCAGAGAGAGCACCCATCTAATACCTCCAGCAGCTGAGAAAACCCCAGCGTTTGGAACGAAAGCTCCCCTGTCTGGTGGCATAGTCCTACTGTGGCAAAAAGCCCAGGGGTCAAGTGACTGAGGAGCGACATGACCAGGCAAAGGAAACAAAGCAGACAGAAGATTCCAACATTAGACTCCTATTTTGGGGATAAAAAGGAGCAAAGCATGGAACAGGAGGAAAACAGTGAAGTCAGAACTCCTGCACCAAAAGCTTCTAAGGAAAATATAAGTTGGTTATAGGCCATAGAAGACCTTAAGAAGCAGATAAGAGAAGTGGAGGAAAAATTGGGAAGAGAAATGAGAACAATGCAAGAAAATTATGAAATGAGAGTCAACAGCCTGACTGAGGAAAATAATACCTTAAAAAATAGACTGACTCAAATGGCAAAAGAGGCTCAAAAAGGTAATGAGGAGAAGAATGCCTTTAAAAGCTGAATTGGCCAGATGGAAAAAGAATCTCAAAAGCTCACTGAGGAGAATCATTGCTTCAGAATTAGATTGGAGCAAATGGAAGCTAATGACTCTATGAGAAATCAAGATGCTGTTAAACAGATCCAAACAAATGAAAGAATAGAAGGCAATGTGAAATATCTCATAGGAAAAACCACTGACCTGGAAATAGATCCAGGAGAGATCATTTTTAAATTATTGGACTACCTGAAAGCCATGATCAAAGTAAGAACCTAGAAATCATCCTCCAGGAAGTTCTCAAAGAAAACTGCCCTGATGCTTTAGAACCAGAGGGCAAAATAGAGGTTGAAAGAATCCACTGATCACCTCCTGAAAAAGATCCCAAAAAGAAAACTCCTAGGAATATTATAGCCAGGTTCCAGAATTCCCAGATTAAGGAGAGAATATTACAAGCATCCAGGAAGAAACAATTTTAATATTGTGGAAACACAATCAGGATAACCCAGGATCTGGCAGCTTCTACATTGAGGGATTAAAGGGTTTGGAATATGATATTCTGGAAGTCAAAGGAGCTGGGATTAAAACCAAGAGTCACCTACCCAGAAAAACTAAGAATCATGTTTCAGGGGAAAATATGGTCATTCAGTGGAATAGAGGACTTTCAAGCTCTTGCTGCTAAAACCAGAGTTCAATAGAAAATTTGA
This sequence comes from Petaurus breviceps papuanus, assembly GCF_028583685.1. Lineage (NCBI taxonomy): Eukaryota > Metazoa > Chordata > Mammalia > Diprotodontia > Petauridae > Petaurus > Petaurus breviceps. Next base: position 1,099,828 of record NW_027185779.1, on the reverse strand, counting down.
CATTCAGATACAAGAAGCAAGAGAAGCATGAGAAGGTAAACAGGAAAAAGAAATCATAAGGAACTTATCAAAGTTGAACTATTAACATTCCTACATGGAAAAATAATAATTGTAACTGATGAAACTTTTCTCAGTAGTTGAAAGGAATAGAAATATATATGTCTATATATGAGGGTATATGGGCATATGAATACATATGTGAATGTGTATATATGTTTACAGGTATACATAGATAGAGGGCACAGGACCAATTTAACAGGAAGGGATGATACTTAAAAGGTGAAATTAAGAGGTAAGAGAGGAATATAATGAGAGGAGATGGGGAGAGATAGATTGGGGTATACTATCTCATACAGAAGAGGCAAGGGAAAATGGTTACAATAGAGGTGAAGAGTAGGAAGGCAAAGGAGAATGGGTCAACCTTATTCCCATTGAATTTGGCTTGAGGAGAGAATGAAATACACACTAAATAGGGTATCTCACCCTCCAGGAGAGTAGGGGGGAAGGAGATGAGAGGGGGGATGATGGAAGGGAGGGCAGGCTGGGGGATAGGGAAGTTGCAAGCACCCACTTTTGAAAAGGAATGGGATCAAAGTAGAGAATAGAACAAGTGGGAGGTGGGATAGGAGGGAGGGAAATATAGTCAGTCTTTTACAATATATCTACTATGTTATTGTTTTGCATTAGCCACACATGTACAAGCTATACTGAACTGCTTATCTTCCCAGTAAGGGTGGGTGACAAGGAAGGAAGGGAATGAATCTGGAATTCAAAGTTTTAAAATCAAATATTCAAATATATAGATATATATATACATATATACATATGTGTGTATTATTAATACTATTTTACATATAATTGGGAAATAAGATATAAAGGCACTGGGTCATAGAGATCCACTGGAAAAGTCAAAAGGGGTATGGGAGAAAATATGGGAGAGAGCAGATTGGAGGAGGGCATATCCTGTGGGACTGCCATTTTGGGGCAGTGGGTAGGGGAAAAACGGGGAGACAATTTGTAACTCAGAATCTGGCAGAAACGAATGATGTAAATCAAGAAGTTAATAAAGCATAAAAAAAGACTGCAGGTTCCCCACCCCTGTGTAGGCTCTTGGGATACAAAGACAGAAGTGAAACTATGGCCACCCTCAAGGAGCTTACATAGGAATTTAGTGAGATACAACATATTCACATATGAGTAAATATAGGATGTTTACCTGTATTTAGAGTTGAATGGTGGGGGTAGTGTGGGGGTGAGGAGGGAACAGAGGACTAATTAGTGGGGAAATTGGGAGAGGCCTCTTGTAGAAGGTAAAAGATGGTACTTATAAGATAAGGGTTTCAAGAGGCAGAGGTGAAGAAGAGATTTGTTCCAAGAATTGATGGGGAAGCTGCACAGGAGATACATAGATTGTATGTGTGAAGAACAGCAAGTTAACAAATATGGCTAGAATATAGAGTGCATGAAAGGGAAGAATGTGCAATAAACCTGGAAATATAGGTTAGAGCCATGGTGTGAAGAGCTTTAAATGTCAGACAGAAAAGGGTGTAAGTAGAGGCAATAGGGAGTCATTTGGAGTTTAAAATAGGGGAGGGACCTAGTCAGATGTGTGCTTTAGGAAAAATTCACTCTGGCAGCTGTGTGGATGATGGACTGGGAAGGAGAGACATTTAGGGCAGGGAAATTAGTTAGGAATTGTAGCAGTCATCTAGGTGAGAGGTGTTGAGGGTCTGAACTAGGGTAGTGGATGTGTGAATAGGGAGAAGTACTTGGATTTGTAAGATGATAGGACAAAACTTGGTGACTGAATTAATATGGGGTGGAGGGAGACTGAGGAGTCAAGGAAGATGCTGAGGCTGTTAATATAAAAAAACTGAAGGGTACTCTTAACAGAAACAGGGGAGTTTAGAAGAGGAATGGGTTTGATAGAGCATAGGCCCCATAGTCAGGAGGACCTGAGTTCAAATCTAGCATCAGACACTCGCTAGCTGTGTGACACTGGGCAAGTCACTTAACCCTTATTAACTAAAAAAGAAAAAAAAGAAGAGGGTTTGGAAAGCAGGGAACAGTGTGATAAGTCAAGACAGGCTGGGAAGAATGGAAGACCAAGGAAGAAAGTGCTGACTCTGGATCTTGATTTGGCTTCTCAAGTTAAACTCTCAATTTATATTATGGGTTAAGGCTGACAAGATGCCTTCTTCCCTAAAACCCTATAAGAAAGGTAACATGAGAATTATACCCATTTTATAGATGAGGTGCTTTATATTCAAGAGAAATTAATTGATTTTTTGCATGATAATAAATACTAAAGCCAGATTTTGAATCTAGGTCTTTTGATACAAGTCAAGCTTTCTTCTTTATGATTTTATTCTTGTATGTTCTTGTGATCTCTAGCACTAAAGTGATATCAATTTTGAGGTAGCCATGGGTAAGCATTCAGGTTTCTATTGTTATCTATGGAACTAACCATACTCTTCCTTACATAATATACACTCAGATCTCCCACCTAACTTCAGTTCTGGAATTCATTTCTACTGGTACAGATTTCAGCCTCCTTGCCTATCTTCCTGCCCTATGCCTTATGCAGTGTTTTTCATAAACTGCTATAGCCATTGATCACCTGGTAGCCAGCCTTCTGATAATGAGCCTTACCAAACTTTTTAATTGCTTTATTCATTGATTGATCTCCTCCTCTATCTCTGGACATTTCCATCCAGATATCAGCTAGCACCTCAGACCCAACATGTAGCAAACTGAATTCACCAATTTCCTAGCCATTCCACTTTCCTGGGATCTCTCCTATTCATCCCTACCTGTATACTCACTGTCCTCATGCTCCCTCAAGACTTCATCACCAATTGCCAAGAAGATCTACCTTTACTTTATGCCATCTCAAATCCATCTGGCAGACAGCTGCCAAAATAATCTTCCTGATGCACACGTCTGTGTCACTCTCCTGCTTACACACCTTCAATGGCTTCCTGTTGCTTAGGGAAAACAACAAAAACTTCTTTTCCTGACATTCTTAGACTCTTTAAAATCTGGCTCCAGCTACCAGTTTTATTTTACATAGCTTCCCTTCTTGCTCAGGCTGCCCCTGAAATATACTTTCTCCTACCTGTGCCTCTTAGAATTCTCAATTCCATTTAAAGTTTACCCCCCAAAACCACCTCCTATATGAGGAACTTCCTGATTTCCTCCCCCCTACCCTTGTTGTTGATATGATCAATTATGCAGATAGTTTTCCTAAAATTGAACCAACCCTGCATTCCTAGTATAAATCTCACCTGATCAAAGTGTATTATTCTCATGCTGTAATCTCTTTGCTAATATTTTATTTAAAGTTTTTCCATCTACATTCATTAGGGAAATTCTAATACCTAGAGGCAGGTGAGTTGAAAAGTGGTTGTAGTATTAGTCTCAGCGTCATGAAGACCTGAGTTCAAATGTGACTTCAGGAACTCACTTAACTTTTGTCTGCCTCAGTTTCCTCAACTGTTTTTTGTGGATCATAATAGCAATCTACTCCCCAGGGTTGTTGTGAGGATCAAATAAGAAAATAGTTGTAAAACACTTTGCACAGTGGCTGGCACATAAAAGGTAGTACATAAACACTCATTTCTTTCCTTTCTTTCTTCCTTTGTTCCTTTCTTCTTTCCTTCCTTCCTTTCATTTCTTCCTTTCTTCCTTCTTTAGTTCCTTTGTTCTTTCCTTTTGTCCTTCCTTTCTTCCTTCTTTCCCTCCTTCTACCTGCCCTAAAAATTACCTTATATTTTATCCACTTAGTCCATTACTCTGGATCAACCAACCAATTAATAAGCACTTATTAAGCAACTCTGTGCTACACACTGGGCATACAAAGGAAAGAGTGAAATAGCCTCTGCCCTCAGGGAGCTTCCATAATTCACATATGGTATGAGCACTGGATCAGCATGATCTGTAACCCCAAGTCAGTGCTAGCACAGTCACCCATGAATGCTCTCATATAAATCATGATTTCTGATTCAGCTAAATTTCTGCTAGGAAATAGTAACACTTTGGCTTTAAATAGACTTTTCTAAAAGCGTATACATACTAAAGCTTTCTATTTTGTGTGTGTGTGTGTGTATCATAGACAATCAGTAAAGACCCAGTAAAGACACAAAAAGAGATGAGAAAAACTTGGACCCCAGCATCACAGGTCCCATCACTTGCACCCACCCTCTGATATCCAGCCAACCTCTCCATCTATACTTGGTTCATTCTGTCTCTTGCCACATGCTCTGCTTGCCTCCACTCTCCTCCACCCCCATTTCCTCTGCTCACCCCCCTTCATTCTGCCAAGGCACTATCAAGAGTGCTAACCTCTGACCTGTGACTCAGGAGAATCTGAATTTGGGTCCCAAGTCTACCACAAACTAGCTGTTCAAGCTTGGGCAAGTTACTTTACCTTTCTAGGTCTCAGTTTCTTCATCTGTAAAACAAGAGTCACACTAGGTGGCTTTCAAGGCACCCCTCATCTCTAAAATCCTCTGAGTTTTCTCATGTCTCTTTGCGGAGGCTGTTTTGGCTTTGCAGTAAACAAGGATTTCAGCACTTTCCATGATCTAAGAGAAAGAACACACAGGCTTTTTGATCACAAGACAGATTTTACTGAGGCCAGCTCTGTCTGCCACTGTGACTGTGTAATCTTGGGAGTAGGAAGGTTACAAGCTCACTGAACCTCATTTTCTCTGTCTGTAAAATAGGGATATACACCCACATCCCTATATCTCTTTTCCTCAGAGAAATCTGATTAGATAAATAGGAAAATAAATAGAAAAGCTTTTGTGTTTTTTTTTTCCTTTCAGGATAAGGCTAATTAAAACCAAAGTATTCTTATTCACTGGTAGAAATTGTTAGATGAGTCAGAAATGATGATTTAGATGCCATTATTCTTTGATATGAGTTCCCTCATGTACATCAATGAGGGATTATTTAGATCAGGGATACTGTATGGAAGATGACAAAATGTTACTGCATCAAAAACTGAAATAATGCACAAAAGTCTAATCTGATCACAGTATCTGTCCAGAAGTGCAGGTTTTAATTGCATCTTTATCCCTTTATCCTCTGAAGGCTGTCATTAAACATTTACCAGACAGGAACTCTAGTTTGGTCCAACATCCCTGCTGGGGGCAGCCTGGCAACAGGCCATTTTTATACAGTACCAATGATGAAGGTACAATTTCAACACCTGTACCGGTGCTGCTCAACAGAGAAAGAAAAAGGAAATCAGTCTTGCTGCATGGGTTGGTTTGCAGAACAAATCCATGTTTGTTTATGTAAAATATATTAATCCTTATTTGATTTTCATAAGTATGCTCAATACCCAGACTACTGGGCACATAAAATAGGATAATAAATATTTGCTTAAACTGTTGGGACCCTTCCCTTCTTCTTCCAATAGTTAGCAGACGCTGGTTTTGCCAGACCATGAGAGGAAAGAAAATATTAAGAATGAAAGAATCCTGGAGTTGGAGGGGACCTCAGAAGTCATTCAGTCCTCTCTTTTGCAACATTCCAAACAAGTGGTTGGCACATAAACCAGTGACAGGAAAACTACTATATCCCAGGCAACCTATTCCTTTTTTCAACAGGTGAAGCTGTTAAGAAAATTTTCCTTATTTGAAATATGAATCTACCTCTTGACAATTACCACTCTAGCCTTCCTAGCTCTGCCCTCTATGATCAGAACAAATATAATTCCTTTTCCATATGACAACCCTTCAAATACTCCAAGACAATTATGCTATCCCTGCCATCGCATCCCCACCCCAAGTCTTCTCTTCACCAGGCTAAACATCCTTAGTTTTTTCACCTTATTTTCATATGGTATATTCTGCAGTCCCCTCACCACTGGAGTCACTGTTCTCTGGATGCTCTCTATCTTATCAAAGTTCTGCTGAAAGTGTAGTACTCAAAATTGAACGGAATATTCTGGGAAGGGGGACAATAGCACAATATAGCTTATGTTCTGGACAACCTCAACGTTGCCTTTGATCACATCAGTTTTGGGGAATGTTTCATCACACTCTTTACTCATATTTAACAGAGACCACTAAATATCCCAGATCTTTTCAGAAAAATTCCTATCTAGTCATGCCTCCCACATTTTGTGATTTTTAGAAGTTAATGTTTTGACCCCCAGTGTGGGACTTGAAATTGATTTCTATTAAGTTGTATCTTATTTGATTCAGCCCATTATGTTAACCTTTCCATATCCTTTTGGATCCTGATTTTGTTATTCCATCTAGTTTTATATATTCTATAATGTTCACAAATAGGCTATGGATATCTTCATTCAAGAATAGCATTCCCTTTTGACTCATGCTCCCTATTCTCACTCCCACTGGCAGAGTGGGATCCTCAGAGGGTAAGGACAATGACTCTCCTTTAGGATTCTAGGAGTAACCTTAAGGATCATTAGATTTTTCTAGTACTATCATTCATAAGCCCCCACTACTGGACTTCCTATTAATAAACAGCTAGATTTAAATAGCTCTTAGAAAAGGTATTTACTAAGGAGGTATAACAAGACAGTTAAAAAAAGAAAAAGGATTCTGGATGTGTACTCTCCTTTTGTAAACACAGGGTCCCTGGTGAATATTGGTTCAGATTGAAAGTTTGAAAATAGTGAGTATGTATGTGAGTACTGTGAGTACATGTGGCAAAGGATAACTCCCACTTCTGGGTTATTAGGAATCCTTTTCTCTTTTCTTTGAGCCCTCATGAAGTTCCTTCTTGCTTTTGCTCTCTGCTGGGCTCTGATATCAGCGCTGCTATAGAATCCATAACTGATACACCTCTCCACCCCAAATCCAATATACTCCCTCAGGCTACCTTTCCTCTGTTTGTTCTGGGTATATCTCTCAGCTCCCAAGGTGTATGCTGCTACCAAGGACAGTGAGAATTCCAGGTCTTTCAACTTTTGAAAATTCACAAGGTTGACATCTTTTTGATGGGGAAGGGGAATAGCAAGGAGAGAAACTCTTTTTCCTCCAAGACATGTCCTCCAGGACATAAAAAAACAACAGGAGATAGAGGGAAATCAGATGTAAACAGGAGGAGATTAATAGCTAGATCTAAAGGAAAGTCTGTAGAGAGAAATGAGCAGAGGTGATAGATTTAGGGGAGATTTGGTTGAAGGCAATTGATCGAATTGGTCTTTTCATCCCAGTACTGTAATTAATACTATACTAATGACATCTGGACAGATGTACACTGTTTGCCTCGAATGATCTCTGATTTCTAAATAAACAGAAGATATGAGGGAAATGAATCCAGTATATTCCTTACTTCACCAGGCTTTTTTTAGCATATCTCACTGGTGTGATTTAATTATATAGAACACATGCTGTTCGAGCTAATGCTCTGTACATAATTTCAGGCAGTAGAGAAGTAGGAGGCAATTTCTCTGCCTTCAGAAAGCTTACAATCTAGTTCATAGAACAAGCCAGACATTCATAAAGTCAAACATAAGACATTGTGTGAAATATGAAGTGATACAAAAATACAAAAATTTCCATCCAGAGGGATGAAGGGACTGTTTGAGGCCACTGGAGAATGTGAGGAAGATGATTGCAAGAGAAAAGCTTCCATATCTCCCCAGAGCTACAGAAATGTAGGAGAAGCCGGCACACAAACATGTTGAGCTTCCAGAACTTGAGAGAAGACTTCCCTTGGGGGCAACCTTGCTCTCTCTTGTTTGGAACTGAGATGTTTACCTCATTTTCAGCTGAAGAGCTCATTCACTCTTGCATATTTTCTGGTATATTTTCATCTGTATTACTTCTCTGATTCTGTTTGCTTGGATAAATGAGTTTTTTATTGTTTACTATTTGTGATGGTCTTCTGTATAACCAAAATTTAATGATGAATACAAACTAAGGGTTACTCTACCCATTAGGACTGATCAGAGATTCTGAACTCAGGTTCATACCCCTAGTTGTTGCTATTCAATCATTTTAGTCATGTCTGATTCTTCATGACCCCATTTGGGGTTTTCTTGGAAAGGATATTGGAGTGGTTTGCCATTTTCTTCTCTAGCTCATTTTATGGTTGAGGAAACTAAGACAAATAGTGTTAAGTGACTTGCCCAGGGTCACATGGCTAGAAAGTGTCTGAGGCCAGATTTGAACTCAGGAAGATGAGGCCCAGAACTCTATCTATTGTGCCAGCTAGCTGCTCCATATCCCTGGACCACAGATATTTGAGGAGGCAGACAGACATCATTCTTACCTGGTACCCCTCTTGGAGACTGGAGACTGGGAGACAAGAGCTCGAATCCTCCTGGGGTATGTCAGCTAGAGTAATGTCAAGTACAGTCAAAGTCTTTGGCCTTCCTCCTACCTGCAGAGACAGGCCAGGCTTCAGGTCCTATCTCTTCATGCCACCCTAAAGCTCCTTCTCTGAATTTAGACAATCCACGTGGACATCCCTAGCTTACATCTAGAGAGGCTCTCGTTCCTTGCCGATTCTGTTAACTACATTTTCATAGGTGGTCCTCCAGAGATGACAGGCTTGGAATAAATCAAGGAAAACCTTGTATGCCTTTCCTCTGGCCAATATCATGCTGCAGGATGCACTAGCCTTCAGAATAAAACCTGCACTCATGTCAAACCAGGGGGGGTCTGGGGGGTTCGAGAAATGAGAGCCCTGGAGGCCCTGCAGTGTTTAAGCTTCATCTGTTTCTCTACAGTCAGAAGCAGTTGGGGATGTGTTATTTTCGATTCCAGCCAACCTTTGTTCTGCAGAGTGGAACTCCTTTCCCCAAGACCCAATTTCACACAATTTTATGCAAGCCTAGTTTGGAAAAAAAAAATCCCCAGCTGCTCCAGCGGCTTTGCAGCAATGAGTGAAAGGTTAATATATTGTCAGACTGACTGCGATAACTCTGAGCAGTCATTTAGCCTATTTACAGCAGCCATAAGATTATTACTCAAATGTAGGAAATTAAACAAGAAATACTTCACGCTAGATATTGCCTATCCTGGATGATGTGGTCGTCTTATGGTTTAATTAGCCAGTGAAGGACCTCAGGCCTTCCCTTTATCTTTTGTCATGAATTCTAAAGCCTTGAGAGAAAAAAAAATGATTCTGGAGGTAAAACAGCAGGAATCCAATGTTATTTATAAACTCTGCTCTGGAAGTCATGCCAGGGCCTTGCACAGGCTCCTTCCCCCTTTTCTTGGCCACTCTCCCCTCTCACCCCCATAACTGCAGTATTAAGGGGCAGACATGATGGGAAAGCAAATGGGCTTGTTACTCCTACAATATTAGAGCCTTGTTTTGAAGAATAGAGGTAGGAAATGCGTAAATTGCACCTTCCCTCTTCAGAGGAGACTCACAGGAATCACAGAATTAGAAAGTTGAGCAGCCAACTGGTTGACCCATACGCCAAAGATATCTGCGTGCTAACCTACCCAGTGAGTGGTCATTCAACCTCTGCTTTCAAGTTTTTCGATTTTTAAACCTCCAAGGAGAGGAAATCTACCAGCTCAGGCAACTGGCAGTATTTAGGATAGAGCACCGGACCTGGAGTTAGGAAGACCTGTGTTCAAATCTAGCTTGAAACACTTACTAGCCATGTGATCCTGGGCAAGTTACTTCACTGTCTGCCTCAGTTTCTTCATCTGTAAAATGAGAATAATAATAGTACCTACCATCCAGGGTTTTTGTAAGGATTAAATGATATAATGTTTATAAATTGCATAGCACAGAGCATGTTACATAGTAAGTGACTGATAAATACTTATTTCTTTCTGCCCTTTTTATTAAGAGCCATTTGCTCTAATGAACTGCATCAAGATTTTTTTCTTTTATTTCAAATTCAAATTTGTGATTCAGATATAGACCCCACCATCATTCTGGCTAGTCAGTCAAGTTTACAGCCTTAGAGTCATTCCTGACTCTTGCCACACATCCTATGAGTTGTCAAGTCTTGTCAATACTGCCTCCCTATGGTCTCTTACATCTATCCCCTTATCTACACTCACAGTGCCTCTACCCTAATTCAGGCCTTTATCAACTTTGACCTGGATTATTTTACAGGAGCTTCCTAAAAGGTCTTCCTTGCTTCCAGCCTTTCCCTTCTACAATACAGCTTCCCCACAGCTGCCAAACTGATGTTCCTAAAACACAAATCTGACAATCGCCAAGCCCACTGAAAAATTGTCAGTTTTCCTGTTTCTTCTAGGATAAAATGCAAATTCCTTAGCCATGCATCTAAAGCCCTCTACATTATGATTCCCATCTTCCTTTCTGATTTTATTTCCTATTGTTCTCTTTCCTACCCTCTTACCTCCAATGAAGCTAGCCTGCCAGCTCTTCCCAATATGTCATATTCCATCTCCTACTTCCATGCCTTTGCTCTAGTCTCAGGGATGGGGAACCTGTGACCTCGAGTCCACATTTGTCCCTCTAGGTCCTCAAGTGTAGCCCTTTGACTGAACCTGGAGGCCACAGGTTTCCCACCTCTGCATCTGATGCTTCCCAAAGTCTGGAATGTGCTCCCTTCTCCCACTTCTTCTTCCTAGAATTCTGGCCTTCCTTCAAATCATAGCTCAGGTCACCTACTATATGAGAGGTGTTACCTGATTTTTTCTGGCCACCAGGTATCAGTTCTCCCTCCATCTTGGAATTGCAATGCATTGTACTATATATATTTGCATGGATGTGTCCCACAAGTACATTTTATTATATATGTGTGTATTATATGTATATGTATGTACATACCTATGTATATGAATTGTTGTATATATACATGTGCATGTATGTACATATATAATATACTTCTGTATGTGTGTATGTATATATACATGCACATAAACATGCTATATGGAATATGTTTGTGTATGTATACTGTATGCTTACACATGCCTGTGTGTTCATGTCTGCATCTATGTATATCTGTATAATAAACAGAGATGTGTGTTTTATATACACACAAATATGTATGTATGTGTACATATATACATGTATATATTTGTACGTGTGTTTGTATCTCCCCATAAGACATATACTTTTTGAGAGAAGGACCTGTCTCGTGTATCTTCATATATATCCCTAGTGCCTCTATACACGCATATACAAAGTGCTGGATAAATATCTGTTGAATTAAATAGAACAGAATTTTATTTCTTTGGGGTAGTGGGAATATTTATTGTTTTGTAATCACACAGATTGCCTTAAAGATTGTTTTAACCAAGATCAATCTGCGTTGTCATTGGTAGAGTGTTAGAACCTTAGCTCTAGAAACAGCATGGGACTGTACAGAATGCTGAATTTGTAATCAAGTCAGGATGACTCATTGAGTTCAGATCCAGCCTCAGACACTTACTAACTGGGTGCTCCTGGGCAAGTCACTTAACCCTGTTTGCTTCCGTTTCCTCCTCTGTAAAATGACCTGGAGAAAGAAATGGCAAACCACTCCATTATCTTTGCCAAGAAAATCTTAAAATGAGGTCACAAAGAGTTGAATGTAACTGAACAAAACCAAGAACAAATCTGAGTTCAAATCCAGGCTTTGCTACTTATTATGTGTAATCTTGGGTAGGTCATTTATCCAGTTCAAGCCTCAGTTTCTCTATCTGTTAAATGATGAGATTGGATGAGGTGACCTCCATGGTCCCTTACAGCCCTACTTTGGGGATCCTTAGAGATTATCCATTTAACCCCCTCATTTTACAAAATGAGAAAAGTGAGGGTTTTGGACATGGGGTGCAGAATTAATTGAACTGCCTGAGGTTTCCCACTTAGTTTGTGGCTAATCCAGGGATAGAACCCAGTTCTCTTGGGTCTGCTGTTCTTTACATGACACAATTCAGTCTCTATTGCAAAACCTCTACATCCCAAGCTAAATATGGGTTGGTGTATAATAAACACACTTTAAATGAATTGCTGGGTGCCAAAATCCTTTCACGGGGTATAGCCAGCTAATGGATATTCCTCTAACGGACATTTTGCTTTTAGTGAAATGTGTTTAGAGCACTGGAAAACATATTCATTTCACAAATCTGTTCTTTCAGATTTGTTTTCCTTTGTTTGGGAATTCACAGAGCTTACATTCTTAACAAGTTGATTCCCTTGTCGAATACAATTTTGAAGACATTTCATTAGTTTCCCATGTAGGTTTTATTTGGGTGCCTAAAACCTGTATCCTTTTTGCAACTACTCAGCTAAAATCACCTATTTTATTTGAGCTTCCAAGATGGGGAATCACCAGGTGACCAGTAAAAAAGAAAATCTCTTTTTTATAAATAAACCTGAAGACTTTAGGGAAAATCTCACCAGAGGCATCCATCATGTTGACCATTGTCAACATCTGACTTTACTGCTTCTGTATTAGTTTCGTGGTAGGTGTCATGCTCCCCTTCCCCATCTTGGATCCTTCCTCAGAAGCAGATTTGGAGAAGAGCTTAAGTAGTGTTTTGTCAAGCTAAGTGTTTACATGGTCCTAGAATCACTAAACTTCAGATGAGAAAGGAACCTTTGAGATCATCTAGACCACCCTCTTTCATTTTCTAGATGGGAAATTTGAGGTCTATAGAAATTAAGAGATTTGGCCAAGAGCACATGGAATTAGCTGAGTAGCAGCTAGAATGTGGGGTTCCTCACTCCCTCTACAGTAGTCTTTGGACTACATAATAATGCCTTTAACATATCATATCCCTGAGAAGTAGACACATCATTATTTTGAATTAATTTTTAATAGATTCTGACATTCAAGAAACCCTGTTGAAGAGAAGGGAAAGCCAAGTTAATGCCCAAATAGTTAAAGATTTTCTAGATTTAGGAGGATTTTTGCAGCTAGAAGGCAACTTCAGTTTTCTCAGTCCTGTTACTATGTTTAACCAAAAGTCTTTGAATGAAGTTCATTTTGTATCTTAAGTGTTGCAGACCATTCTGGGGAGTTAGTATAGGCTAAGGATGTGATTTCATTGGTCTAGAGAATTCCTGTGGGAGGAAATTCCTTCTTCCAATGCAGATCAGCACCTTCTCTGTAACTTAGAGTCTCAGAGTGTTGCCTGGAGCCCTGAGAAGGCTTTCTTTTTTTTCTTTTCTTCCAGGGGTGACAAAGTATTTATTTCATGACAAGTACTACCTTTCATCAGTTCACAGTTTATATTTGCAAAAAATGGCATCCTCATATCTGCTAGCCATTTGTCCAAAAGTTTTGCATATTTATGAAAAAAATAATTACTGTACATGTTTCTTGTATCATAACTGTTGCTGCAGATGTACACATTGTCCTGAGTTCAAATTCGACCTCACACACTTACTAGCTCTGTGACTCTGGGCAAGTTACTTAATCCTGTTTGCCTCAGTTTTCTCATCTATAAAATGAGCTGGAGAAAGAAATGGCAAACCATCATCTTTGCCAAGAAAACCCCAAATGGGGTCATGGAAAGTTAGACGTGGTTGAAAAGTGACAACATCAACAGATATTTTAGGATTGTATAGTATTTATGGTCGCAAATATTCTTAGTAAACTATAGGTTTCTTGAGAGTAGGAATCATGTCAAAAAATGAGAAATCACTGTCTCTCTAACCAGTGTACTTCAGTTTGGGCTGGCTCTGTTTACTAGGGCATTTTCCTTAATATCAAGCCTCAGTTTACCTATTCACATCTTCCAAACACAGGTCATTTAGTCCTCCCTTCTGGTTCCAAACAGAATTCATGTAACTGACTTCCATGTGACTCTGCTTTAGATTCTTAAAGACCACTGTCTGATCTCTTCTCAGTCTTCCCTTCCTTAAACATCTGGGGCTCTATCCATTGTACCACATTGCCTGTTTATAAATACCATGCTGTCCTTCTCCTAAGAGAAATGCCCTTTGTTTCAGTGCCCAGTGATCATTCCCTCAGCTCTGCATTTCCACCAGCATCACCATAGGAATATAAGACTTACTGGTCAGTAGTTTCCAAAATATCCTTAGGGGCCCTTCACAGCAGCAGCAAGAATTTGTTCTTCACAGGAACCCTGTAAGGTAGGTAACTATTATTATCCCATTTTATAGAGAAGGAAACTGGCTGTGAAAGATGAAGTGACTTGCCTTGGGTCAGAAAATCCTAACTGGATTTGAACACAAGTGTCCTGACCACAAACCCAGCCTTCCATCTGTTACCTAGACAGACAGATGTACACACAGGCTGTTCTACAACAGCCAGTGTATTTTGGTGAACAATCACACCATTTCATCCTTGAGTTGTTTTCAAATAATTAGGTAATTCTGGTGTTCTGGTGATTTGTCTACATCTACTTTGTCAGAGACATCCAGAGCATTAACAACTTTTTGAGCTAATACTTCTGATCTGTCTGCTTTCTTTGTTTCTGCCTGTCACCAGAATGTATACAGGTGTGAAAAGCAGAGATAGGGAGAGAACTAGAAAGGAATAAGGGCAGGGAGGAGAAGCAGAAGAAGGAAGAAGAGCAAAAGAAAAGAATTATTGTCTCATATCCTGAAGAGGCAGGTAACTGGTATAGTGGATAAAGAGCTGGACACGAATTCAGGAATATCTGGGTTCTAATCCTGCCTCAGATATTTAACTAGCTGTGTGACCCTGGACAAGTCCCTTCTCTTAGCTTCAGTTTCTTCATCTATAAAGCAAGGATAGTAATAGCACTTACTTCCCAGGATTGTTGTAATGATGATTGAATAAAACTCTCTCTCTCTCTCTCTCTCTCTCTCTCTCTCTCTCTCT
>NW_027185779.1:1071115-1085003 GCF_028583685.1 Petaurus breviceps papuanus | reverse complement strand
TACCCATTGAATCTGAAGGTAACATCTGCCATCTTTTGAATAGCACAGCAGAGGTGCAACATCTAAAGCCCAAAGAGGTTGTGACTTGCCCAAGGGAGGGGTACTGCCATATACAATGTGTAAGTAACAGATGTGAATTGTGAACCTAGGTCCCCTGACTCCAAATCCAGTGTGCCAGGATGCTATATCATGCATTAATTTCAAACATTATTTTAGCAACAAATCATAATTCTTTTCTTGGGCAGTTGTGATCCATGTTTTTTTTTCTTCTCTTACATGGACACTGGTCTCCTGGTGTGAGTTCAGAAATGCCATGTGCAAATTGTTTTCTCAGGTGGGGGGCTCTTGGTTGGGAAGCTATTAATTAGTTGATTCTAAGTCTCAGCCTTCATGAGACAGAGCACAGGCATCATAAAAGTGCCTCCCTTGAAAAGGGAAATTAAACATCTGCAAATTCCATCAATTGATTTGCTAATTGTTTTGGCAACAAAGTTTTCTCACTCGATAAAGTTGCTGAAAGACACAGTAATTTTTAATTACATTTTAAATGTATTTTTAGCATTTTATGAATTCTAGGGAGAGTAAGTTTTCTTTAGAGGACTAAATTAAGGACATAACACTGTTCTATAAGCCCATAATTATTATGATTAGGAGAATGTCTGTTATACATTCCATGCAATTAAATTATGTCCCCAGACTGATAAAGATCTGTTTAGAAAAGAGAAATGGATTTTCCACAGCTGTAAGTGCATCTTAATGCTGTCTTTTCAGAAGTTAATGCGTGCACCAAAATAGCGGGCTTGTATTTTTAACTTTCAAAAGCTTTCAAATATCTTTTCAGAAAACATCTATAAAATTAATCACTGTTTGCTTACACTGAAATAAGTTAATTACATCAAGAGGGTTTGAGCTATTGAGAGAGATTCATATAATTTTGCAGGTAGAAGGGACCTTGGACTTCATGTAGTCTAACCTCCATTTTAGAGGTTGAAAACCTAACATTTTACAGAGCAAGGAACTGAGGCCTGAAGAGGACAAGCAGTTTGCTCAAGGTCATGCAAGAAATTAATGTCAAAGGCAAGAATGGAATCCAGCTCTCCTTCCTAACCCTCAGCTCTTTCTGCGATACCTCATTGACTCATTGATCTTTTCAGACATTTGCAAATATTTGGAATTAATTTGGAACCTAGTACCTTTGCCATAATTTGTCACTGGAATCTCTTGTGAGCAGAAACAATAGCAGTGGACATTGTATTTTTTTTATATCACATAAATTAAAGTTATCAGTTATACTGCCAGAAAATGTTTGTTGCCTCTGATGAAAAGGGCCAGGGGAAGACCATGTGTGTGTGTGTGCACGTGCATGCGCGTGTGTGTTGTGTTTTGACTTCTTACGAAGATTTAGATGGCTCCTCTCCTGATTTCCACCTTCCCTTCAACCTCGGGTGCCCTCCCACCCTTCCCCAAAATTTTACGTTATATATATTTAAGTACATGTTGTCTCCCCTGACAGAATATAAGCTCCATGCTGGCAAACCCTGTTTCATTTTTTACTTTGTATCCACCACAACTGGCAATAGTAGGCTTTTAATGAATGTTGATTGATTGAAAAAAAAAATCCAAAACCTAAGGTCCAGGAATTCTCATACATAATAGACTTCATGGCTGAACTCTTCCTTTCTATTATAACAACTTTGTTATTTGTAATTATTCATAATATTTTTTCTATGAAAATATAGACGACTTCCACCAGTTGTCCTCCCTCTCCCACCTTCTTTATGTGTTGTTTTCCTCTATTAGAAAACATATTGTTTTATTGGTTTTTATCCCCAGCTCTTAAACAATACCTGTCACAAGTAAATATTTAACAAATGTTCTGTTTGTCTTTTTCTCTATCTACAAAGTTGTCTGTCTGCCTAGATAGATAGATGATAGATAGATAGATAGATAGATAGATAGATAGATAGATAGATAGATAGATAGATGATGGATGGATGGATGGATGGATGGATAGATAGATGGATGGATAGATATCTGTCTACCTAGACAGATAGATATAGATAGATAGATAGATAGATAGATAGATAGATAGATAGATAGACATATATATGTGGATATATAGATATATTTACTTATCTATCTATATCTACAGCTTCCCCTAGAGTTCTACTCCAGTGCTTCATCATGATATGAAAATAATCTGAAGTTTTCAAAAGTTAGGCCAGCAAAATATAAGCTTTGACAACTCCTGCCAAGCTAAAAAGTGTGGGAAACCTAAACCATGGCAGAGAGACTAGGCTCAGTCCCAGGGCACTGAGACACAGGGGGAACAAAAAATTTCACACATGTATTCATACATCTGTAGCCTCTATAGTGACTAATTTCCCTTCATTCAGCTGGATTTATTTTTCCTACATCTTGTATTCTTTTCATATCATGAATTACTAAGTTGATTTGAGGGCCATCTGTGCTGCTTGCCCTGCTGGCTAATGATTGTATGCCTGTCATATGGGGACCAGCTTATCTAAGTTCAGAGAGGTTTGCCATCAGAAGTATGGCCACCAGGTGATGAATCTCTCTGACTACAAAAAAATAACAAATTTAGAAAATGTAGAAAGATTGTAATCTGCATCATTGGAAGAGGAATCCCTCTACCACTGAAATCAAAGGTTCCTTGAAATGGTAAAGTACTGACATATTTATGATCTGGTGTCCTTATTGCTTAGCATTTATAAAATAATGATCATGTGTCCTGTGATGTACAGAGCAGCCCACTCCCCCCCGATTTCCCCCACCCCCACATCAAACAGTATCCATCCCTCTGCCCCTGTGCTTCAAACGCTAAAGGAAATGAGCCATCTGCAGCCTCAGAATAAACCTAGAAATAAAACATACTCAAGATACAAAGATCATGATGGAAAAGCACACTCTGATAGAGATACTAGAAGTTATTGCTGGAAGAGGAGGCCTTCACATCAGAATCGTTCTGTCCATGTTGCTGTTTCTGAAACACATTTCATGGTTCTCTGCTTAGAGTTCACCTCCCTGTCAAAATGTGTTATGATTTGTATACCCTGGGGTACCTGACATTACCTCTAACCCCTTCCTCTGCAATCTCAGATGCTCTAAGAAATTGAAATATTGTCCCTTCCTCTCTACTAGTCTTTGGGAACAGTAAGCAGTGAGGATGAAATGTCTTCTTAAAATTTTAGAGAAAAACATTTTAAGGGAGTTAATCTTAGTTTAGTCTCAGTTGCGGCGATTAGGGCTTTGGCCAGTGAGATCTGATGCCATGCTTTTTTTTTTTCTTTGTTTGGCCGTTTAGTTTTATAAGCAGTTTCTAACATCCCAGAAGAATTGAAAAGGTACGCATATTTTTATAATCCACATGTCTAGGAAGTCATGAGATTGCTACACAATGGGAGGTCAGTCTCTCATTCTGGGAGATAAAGGAAATGAATGAATGGATGAATGAATGAATGAATGAGCATTTAAGTGCTTACCGTGTGACAGGTTCTATACTAAGCTCTGGGGATCCAAGTACAAAAGCTTTCATTCTAATAAGAGGACACAACATAAAAGTATATAGGGGAGTGATTGCTAGGGTTGGATATTTTGGTCTAAAAAGTCCCAAAGATGATATGTGCGACTATAGGACAGTTGATTAACATGACCTTTCCAGAAGAATGTTGAGAACTGAAAGTTCTGAGTTCTGTTAAATTCTGCAATCATTAATTAAAGAGATACTGTTTGTAAGGCAATATGCAATGTGCTAGAGATAAAAAAAAAAAAGGAAAATAACAATAGTCCTTTCCCCTTGCAGAGCTTACAGTATAATGGAGGGATAAGAAATGTATACAACTTGCTATTATGATAAGCATAAGGGCAAGGCAAAAGTCAGCACAAGAGATATACAAATTTGAGAAGCTGGAGAAATGAGTGATAGCTGGGGGATTTGGGGACAGTAGATGACACTGAAGAGATGAAATACATATAGAAATACTCATTCTCTAGAAGGGGACTGTACGCCCTTCTTTCTATGGATTCCTCTCACCTCTGGACTTTGTCAGTAATTTGTAAGAAATGTGATATGGTCAGATTTACAGAGTACCCTACACCATTTTGTTTTTAAGGGCCTTCTTTTTCAACGTGGAAACTGTCTTTCTGTCAAAAAGCATGATTACTCTTTCTCAGCATATGACTTTGAAGAAAGGCATTTGTTAGAAATTCCACTTTTGTTAGAACCAGATTCACTTTAGTTTTGATTGTTTATTAGAAACTGAAGTTAAAATTATAGAAGGCAGGGAGATTGGTTAATATGGTCTCAGTACTCAAATGATTGAGCCCTCCCCCACCCCATTGTCTAGTCCTTCCCCATAATACTCTTCTCTAGTAATTCCTTCCCTCTCATTGGCCAGTGACCTCCACCCCTATAGCTTCACAAGTTTCTGGATGTTTGTTAACCTTGAACTATTTTCCATTCCAATATTATTGTTGTTGTTCATAATAAGTAAGAGAAAGAACTGTGTGTTCCATTGGTATCTCTACCTAGCATAATATCTAGTATAGCATAGTTACTTAATGTGTTTTCAATTGGGGAAGGAAGAGGAGGAGAAGTAATTAATCAATCAATAAGTCACTAAGCTAAGAGATAGGAACAAAAAAAGTGAAAGCCCTTTCCCTCAGAGATTTTGCCATATATTTATAGAACATCTTGCAATTTCTGTTCCAGTAAAATGTAAGTCCCTTGAGGACAGGGACTGTTTTGGTGATATTGGTATATCTCTAGTTTCTAGCATAATTCTTGCACTTCAGAGAGGGTTAGGGAGAGGTTAGGAAGGTGACTTGGATTGGGTCTTGTGAGTTTGATAGTGTATGGAACTCATACTTTTAGAAATTAGCTCCTGCCCTGCAATTTATAGCCTTAAATTGCCAAGGCCTCTTAAAATCAGAATGTGGGATATTCAGGGTCACACTGCCCGTGTGTGTCTAATGGTGGGACTTAAAACCAGATCTACCCAACAAGGCTGGTACTCTATTCACTATACCAAACTGTCTCCTACATTTTCACATAGTATGTAGGTACCTAATAAATGCAGCTTGGAACTTATAAAGCACTCTTATTCAACTGATCCTCACAATAGCCCCATGAGTGGGCAGAGACACTATTTTCTCCATCTTAGAGATGAAGAGCCTAAGGGTCACAGTGGCTAAGGAACGTACTCAAGGTCACATAGGTACCGCATGCCAGAGATGAGACTAAAGTTGCCTTCCTTCTGAGATTGCCTTCTCTTTGCACTGTACCTGTCTTGCATGTACACAGTTACTTGGTTGTAGTCTCCCCCATCAGAATATAAGCTTCTTGAAGGCAGAGACTGTTTTTACCTGTCTTTGTGCACTTAGCACATAGTAAGCACTTAATAAATGATTGTTGATTTGACTTACTGACCCAGGTCTATTGATCCCATACCCAGCAGCCTTTTTACAGTATCATTCTGTAGGTGATGGGTGGCATTTGATTCCTGCCTTTCCAAGCTACTGAACTAAAACCACTAGTTACAGGTTCAGAAATAAAGCAAGAAAATGCCTTCTAAACCTAAGTGAGGAGTCAGATAGGTAGTGTCAGCTTAATGTATAGTAATCCTTTCTACATTGTGATTTTCCCCATTGGGATGTCGATATATCACATAGCGACATAAGAAATTAAATGGGAATTTGGGGGGACTTTTGCAAAAGCTGCAGATGACATGCCAGCAGAAGACACAGAAAAAGTATAGAAGCTCAGAAATGCATAAAATATATGAATGGCATTGTACAATATCAAAATATTTTTATCTTTTAATACCATATATTCTCTTATATTGAGGACCAAAAAATTTTATGTGGATTTTCCAGATCGTGGGGGCACTACGCCCCTGAACCCCACAATGTGGAAGGGGTAACTGTACACTGTTCTCTGCCCCTGCAGATAAGCACCTGAACAGTTAATTTCCATTGTTTTGTGGCTGAGTAATTTTTTTTATGCTGCTTGCCTCATTGGTTTGCAGTGTGTGTAAGACCATAATTGAACTCTGAGCTGAACTTGAATGAATGAAAGGAAAGGGCTTGTTAATGAGGAATAGATTCTTGACAGTGCCCCCAACTGCAGAGGAGGGAAAGGAGGGGGGATGGTGAGGAGGGACCACTAGGGGGTATAGGCTACTTCATGGTTTGCCTTCCTAATCCCAAACAGTATATCCAGCCATGGGTAAAGAGGTAATGAGGGTTTATACCTCTTCCTACAGCCACCCTCTAGGTATATTCCAGGCCCAGAAGGACAAATGAGTCAGGACTGGGGTAGAGAGTAACTCCTGTGACATCCATTCAGATCATAGATCTGAAACAGGAAGGAAACCAAGAAGTCATCTAGTCCAACCCCCTGGAAGGAGTCCATAGGTTTCACCAGATTGCCAGAGGGGTCCATGATGCACACAAAAATTAAGAACCCTTGATCTAGGCGAGAGTTGTAATGGGAAGGGTAACGCAAACTAGCAGTGAGGTATAGGAAGTCTCTCTTCTATCCATGTCTAGAAGAAGACTTTGATGATTCTCTCTCCCATGTGCAAAGAAGAGAATTTTACCAGTGTCTTCATGCAGATGTATTCAGATTCTACTAAGAATTCCTTTCATATTCTCCCTAGGTGCCAATCTACTAGATGACCAAATGCGGTATTTCTTTTTCCATCATTCCCACGGAGATACCATGACAGTGCTAGATCCCATGCAGATGAATTACTCGGCCGCTGTTTGGGCTGTTGTGTCCTATGTCATTGCTGACCTAGAGGAGATGTTGCCCAGGTAATCAAAAGAACAAGGAAGAAGACAACTCTCTTTTGAGAATCCAGTATTCTACAGGGACAAGAGGCCTCTTTTCTAGGTTGATTTGGTTTTTGTTCCTTATCTTCAAAGCACATTTTTACCTTCTGGCGGAATGTTTCTCAACTCTTTCCTAATTCTCCCATTTTAGTATTGAGACTAAAATCTTTTATAGCCAATGTTTTATTGTTGTTTTCAAGTGTAGCATTTTCTTACAGTTATAAAGAAAATTGTTTCCTTGATGAGAGTAAATACTTGAATAAATCTGTTCCATTTGCAAGAATAATATGCATTGTGTGTTTGTTCAAGGAGATTGTGTTTTGTGTTTTAGGAGTAAATGGGGAAAGAGGGAGGGCACTGCACAATTCTGATGCTATCAGATATGCTGTAATTGCAAGAACACATTCAAGACATGCTCACCTTGAAAAAATAAAATCTGATCAAGTGATAGGCAACTCTTCCCACCTGACTTCTAAGAAGTTAAAACTGGAGTTCACTGTCTGAAATCGCTCCTGAGAATCTCAGTCTAGCAACAAATCAATCAGTTAATTAGCAAACTGTTATTAAATATCTATTATGTAGCAGGCACTGTGCTAGGCACTGGGGTTATAAGCACAAGGAACTCCCTACTCACAGTGAGCCCCACAGAAGAGTCCCAGAATTACAGAACATCCAGAATTTTAAGGAATCTCAGAGGGCATCCAATGCAACTTAGTCCTGAACAAAAGTCTTCTCTTCAATCTCCCCAATAGGTGCTCATCCAGCTTTTACTTAACCACTTCCATGGGACAGGGAACTTCCTACCTCTGGAGACATCCATTCTTCTTTGGGCTCCCTTTAACTGTGAGGTTGTCTCCAGGATCAAATGAGATAATATTCCTAAAGTACATAGTAGGGGCTTAATAAATGCTTATTCCCTTCCCTGATAGGAATCCTCAATCTGCCTCCCTCAAGGTTTACCTCATTGTTCCTAATTCTGCTATTTTAAACCAAACAGAACAAGGCTAATCCCACCACACAGCTGCCAAAGAGATATTCCTCCAGTTTGGGTTTGACCTTGATCCTCCCTTCCTCAAAAAACTCTTGCTTCTAGCGTCAATTACAGACTCTCCTTTATTTGGCTTTTAAAGTCCTTCACAATCCATTCTCAGGCTAATTGCACACTAATCTCCTTCATGCACTCTATGTTCCAAACAAACTGCCCTGTGTACTTTTCCTTGTACTTGTGATTCTGTGACTCTGGAGAGACTCTCTCCAATGCCTGGAATATAATCCTCCCTCCCTGTGCTTCATGTCCAACTCTACAAGGAGCTTATCTTGAAGGCACAGCTGCTCACCCTCACCCCAGAAATTAATTGTATAGAGAGAAGGGGTTTCATCCCATGGAACATATGCAAAGCTCCCCTGACAACTTTTGAGCCATGCATGGCTCATCATTGAAGCGTCTGACCTTTTGGATGACCAAGCAATCCCTTTATTGACCACTGACTAGAAAAAGCTACTGACTTGGTAGACCTAAAAAGGAGCGACTTCCTCTCACTCTCTCTTTTTCTGCCTTCTGATCACGTGAGGATTATTTGAACCTCTCCCTGGCAGAGTGGGAAAGGGGGCTGCTGCCTTTTCCCAGCCCAGGTCCCAAGGTGACTGTCCCCTGGGACAGCCAGAGCAGCGGCTCAGCCTGAGCCTCAGGTTGCCTCTTCTGCTTTGTGTTTCTTTACCTGATGGTAGGTGCCTGAAAAGCAATCCTGAGACTTAACTTTCTGGGAATGGCTGGCTACCTTGGTGCCATCTTTAATCAGTGCCCACTACACTTTAGGAAGAAGCCCTGGCAACAACCCTAGCACTTCTTGGAGAAGATGAGCATTAGCAGAAGGATGAGCCGAACTCCTGCCCTGGCTTGCCAGAAGACATAGAACTAGAGGGAAACATTTGGATGTGGGGACTGGTGAAAACCAGTCTGATTTGTATGGCTCCCGACCCCAGGATGCAAGTATGCAAAGGTTAACAAGCCCAGAAAATGAGTGGTAACCTTTTCAGCATCCTTCTCAGATGGTACCATTAGGGTGAAATTCCTTACTTCATTATTCCTTACTCCTACTTCCCTGCTCCTCATTCCTCCTACCTTATTAGGTAATTTAAAGAATATTTTCACTTTACTAGTCCTATAAATAAAAGGACAGTTTCCCAGTGGTATGTTACTGGCTCTTTATGTCAACTATATATAAATTTATATGCACTTTAGGCCTTTGACTGGAGCATGGACACTTCTATCCTTTTTCTCCCAGCTCCAGACCACCACAGCCTTCTTCACTCTACCACTATCACTCTACCACTATCACTCTACCACTATTACAGACATGGAAGTCACCCACTGAGATTGTCTCTGTTAGCAGTTGCTCTCCTCCCCTTGTGAGCAGCAATAAAGCTTGTTAAGCTTTATCTCTGGGGGCAAACACTTTTCTTTGAGACTCCCTTGCACCATAGCACAGTTCCAGATCCACATACTTACTTTCTTCTAGCTTGCCACACTGTTTTGTCCACAATGATGAAGTGGAAGACATTTTCAGATATTTTTCTGAAGTCCATGCATACTATTCCTACAGCAAGTCTCTGAGTCACTAGTCTAAGAACCCATTCACCAAAGGGTACTCAATTCAATTCAATTCAACAAACTTTTATTAAGCTCTTACTATGTGCAGGGGATTAAAAGGCAAACATAAAAGTGTTTGGCCTCCAGTGGCTTTGATTCTCCTAAGGGCTACAACATGGACACAAAGTAGAAAATACCAAGTCTATATACAACATAAATGTAAAATCATTTTAAGTGGGTCAGAAAGAGCCAATAACTGGATGTTGCCAGGTAGGACCTCTGATAAAAGATGGCACCAAATCTTGATAACCCATGCTAGTTGCTAATAATTGTTTTCCTTTGTAGAGGCAGCTAAATGATACAGTAGATAATGCACTAGACCTGGAGTTATGAAGTTCTGAATTCAAGTCCCACACACTTACCAACTGTATGACCCTGGGCAATTCACTTGATCTCTGTTTGACTCTCACCTTCCTCAACTGTAACATCTAGATAATAATAGCACCTACCTCACAGAGGTATTGTGAAAATCAAATGAGATAAAATTTGTAAAGTGCTTAACACATAGTAGGGCAGCTAGGTAGCACAGTGGATAGAGCACTGGGCTAGGAATCAGGATGACTTATCCAACCCCAAACACTTACTAGCTGTGTGACCCTGGTCAAGTCACTTAACCCTATATGTCTCGGCTTTCTCATTTCTAAAATGAGCAGGAGAAGGAAATGTCAAACTACTCCAGTATCTTTGCCAAGAAAGCCCTAAATCGGGTCCTAAAGAGTCCAACATGACTGAAAAATGACTCAAGAGCCACAACTAGCACATAGTAGAGGCTCAATAAATACTTATTTCCTTACATATTTGAAAATTCACCCTTTTCCATTTTCTTTGAAAATTGTCACAATATTCATCACTGCCCCCCTTGAATCCTGAGACACTTTCCATCATTTTTCAAAGATTATAAACAGGGTAAGGTTAAGCAAGCACACCTTTAAGTGCTTTCATGACCTTAGGTTCCATGATTTAAACTCCTCAAGGGCAGTTCGGAACTTTTTTGCCTTTGTCATCTTTATCTTATGTTTCAATCTCATGTTGACTATTCTTGTGCTATTCTACTCAATCTGAAGATTGTTGTCTTTGGAAGACAAAAGAGAAATAAAATGAGTTGAGTAGTTAGTTATGCCTTCTCTATGTCATTGGTTAATATATGTCATTGTTAATTTATAATTATTATTAATTTATTAATTAATAAAAATTAATAATTGTTAATAAACCTTATTAATAATATGTCATTGGTCATAGGTACATCCACCCTTAGCAATAACTCTAGCCCTTATATTGGATCTTTCTCTAGCTGCCAAAATATATACGCCTATTATAGATACTATTAGGCTATAAGAAATGATGAGCAGGCAGACTTCAGAAAAGCCTGGAAAGACTTACATGAACTGATGCTGACTGAAGTGAGTAGAACCAGGAAAACACTGTACATAGTAACAGTAACATTGTGTCATGACCAACTTTGCTAGACTTGGCTCTTCTCAGCAATGCAAGGATCTAAGATAATTCCAGAAGACTCATGATGGAAAATGCTATCCACATCCAGAGAAAAACTATGGAGTCTGAATGCAGATTGAAGCATACTGTTTTTTTCTTTTTGTTGTTGTTGTTTTTTTCTTCTCATGTTTTTTTCCTTTTTGCTCTGATTCTTTTTTCAAAGCATGACTAATATGGAAATATAATTTCTTGAGGAAGGGAGAAAGGAGGGAGGGGGAAAATTTTGGGAATTCAAAATCTTATAAATGCCTGTATTGAAAACTAAAAAAATGTTTTTTAATTTAAAAAAGTAATGTCTGTCTATCCTAAAGAATAAGGAGGTCTGATTGGCTTCAATTGGTTTTCTAGTGACTGGGCTTAGAATAAGATGTACTTGAAGAGCTGAGGTTTGAGGGGCTCCAGGGGAAACTCAAATACCTCAAAACTGTATTCTTCATCTGCTTGCTAGTGTCTGAAATTTTGCCATCAGTCCCTTTGGGTTAAGCTATTACTACTTTTAAAATGTAAATACCTCTGAGAATCATATTTTAATTTTCCCTGTTTCCTCACACAATCATATCCAATTGCTTGCTTATTACTATCAATTCTGCATCTGAAATATGGGGCATTCCAAATGTCAGTGCAGTTTTAAGCTACAAAGGCTTAATTAAGTTTACTTAACTATTTAAATTAATGAAATTAATTATTTTATTCACAAAAATCATATTCATTCGTAATTAAATAATAATCATTTAGACTTCGGTAGCTATAAGACTGCATTCAACATCCCATATTTCTTAATTTCCTCCTTTTTTTAACTTACCTACTATATCTCCTTTCCTATCTTTATCACCTGTCACCTAGATTATTATAATAACTTTCCAGTTGATCTTTCTCCTCCAGACTCCCATCCCCCCACATCTATCCTTCACACTGTTGCCAAACTATTCTTCAGACCACCTTCCTCTTCTGTTCAAAAGCTTTCTAGTAGTTCCATAATGTCAGCCAAAGAATCAACAACTCCTTATCTCCCTATTTTTCAATCTTATCTTACACTATTACCTGTTACACACTCTACATTCCAGCTAAGATGGACTACTCACCATGCTGTCTTCCTTCTCTTTGGCATCTCTATGCCTTTGCTCACTCCATCCTCCTTAACCAAAATGAACTTTTTAAAAATATCTCTACCGTACTCTGCCTTTTCACAAAATCAATCAATACACATTTATTAAGTGCCTAATATGTTCCAGGCACTGTGCTAAGTGCTTTTTGCAGGTATTATCTCATTTGATCCTCACAACAATCCTGGGAAGTAGATACGTGTGTTTATTCCTGTTTTACAGATGAGGAAACTGAGGCAGACAAGTTAAGGGAATTGGCCAGGGTCACACAACTAGTAAGTGTCTGAGGTTGGATTTGAATACTTTTTTCTAACTCCAGGTCCAGCTCTTCTCTGAGCACTTTCTTTTCAGAGCTGAGCATTGGGCATTAAGAAGAGATTTGTGATGGGGTGGGAGGAAAGGGAGATAATTTGGAATACAGCCCAGAGAGGACTGAACTGTATGGGTCACTGCAGGGGTATGTAGCTAGGTAAGGGACAGTATGAAAACCCTATGCTTTGAAGGATGTGGGTGGAAAGAGTGAGAAAAGAGGACAAAAAAGGAACAGAGGAAATACACAAAAAGACAAAAAGAAGAATTTGGGGGCCAAAGATGGACTTCCCCTATATCTGAAATTTGTAGAAGGAAAGCACTGATAATATCCTTCAATCACTAAAGTAGCAAGGTGATCACTCGTGCTCAAGAAGTCTGCTAGGGATTTGGGGAAAAGGGGGATTAGAAAGTGTCACTCTGTCACCCTTTTGAGTAAAATTTCCCAAGATATGGACCTTGAAGAACCATAAATGGATAATGGGGCTGTGTATAAAATGATACCAGAGAATGTTTTTTTTAAGCAATTGTACAATCCTTTTACATATCTCTTTCCCAGCTTGTCTGTTCAGGAGGCTATACACTTGGTCTAGCAATGCTGTGTTGCCCAAAATGTTTTTGGAATTCCTCTTTGAGAATTGTACTAATAATGGCTGACATTTACATAGTGCCTTATAGTTCACAAAATGTTTTACATACACATTACCTCAGTTAATCAGCATCATTTGATGCTCTCAGGTAGATACAAGAGATGTTATTTCCATTTTGCAGGTGAGGAAACTGAGGGTCAGAAACAAATAATTTATCTGAGGTCACAAAGCTAGTATCTAAAACAGTATATACTCCTAGCCTTTCCTGACTCTATACCTAGGAGAACTAGCTTAAAAGCCCCACAAAAAAAAACAGTTTCATCATATCACAGAGCAGTGGGGTTCATTCTTCCAACTCCAACTCATAATGGCAGATCAGTTCCCTGGTGTGACTTCTTGATTTCCTCCTGAGGATTTTAGGGGTAATGGTGAGAGTTTAAGGTTTCCCGCTGTTATTGCTCGTGAGCCCCCAGGTAGTATGTCCCCCTTCCAATATCATTTTGCCACTCACTATCTGCCTAAATGGTTACTGGGTTGCTTCACTGCTTGGCTAGGTCAAAGGAGTTGCTGCTTAGGGCTGTCTTTTCATCAGGCATGGCTGCTGTGGCTACTGACAAAGATCTAGTCTAACATACATTCAAAAAAAAAGTCATAAAGATATCATTGATTCATCCCATTTACAATACTCATTCATCTAAAATCATGAAACAAAAGGAGCAGTTTCATGCCCACATGGCCCCAGATGGAGATATTAAGGCAACTGTCGCACTACCTGCCACTACCTTTGCTTCTGACTTTTGCCACATCCAGGGACCAGTTATTGCTTCATTTGCCATTGTAAGTGGTTGCGGGAGGAAGGGGGTGGGGAGGAAGAGGGAGAGAGAGAA
>NW_027185779.1:998470-1066115 GCF_028583685.1 Petaurus breviceps papuanus | reverse complement strand
TCTGCTAGGAGTCAGTTTGGAACAAAGGGAGTTTGAATCTGTTAAGTGAACATAAATCAACAAACAAGCATTTATTAAACATTTACTTGTGACAGGAACTGTGTTAAGTGCTGGGGATAGAAAAGGAGGCAAAAGATAGTTCCTGCTTTCAATGAGCTTACAATCTAAAGGGGAGACAACATGCAAACAAATATATACAAAGCAAAACATCTACAGGATAAATAGGAAATAATTAATAGAGAGAAGGTATTAAAATTAAAAAGGTCTGAGGAAGGCTTCCTATAGAAGATGAGATCTTAGTTGAGACTTGAAGCCAGAGAGGACCTTTGACAATGGCCATGATTCTTAGGTGACTAAATTGGCAGATCAAGATGGTTCTACTTCATGGCTATGATAGAAACCCTGCATCAAACTACCTCACCTTTCCCTCCCTTTCCCTTTTCCTCACCCTGCCCTCCATTCCATTACCTGGTTGGAGAGCCATACTATACTTGCAGTAGCTAGGGACTGGCTCTTCTCCTGCCCTCATCCCTATTCAAACAGCTTGAAGGTTTCCATTGTCAATCAGAACATTACCAAGAATAGGAGAGGTTGAAGACATAGCTCTAGGGTCTCAATTCTTACCTATGACATAATCCAGTCAACCAGGAAGCCAAGTACAGCTTGTCACCTTACCACAACACAGCTAGTCACTGGGGTTTCATTCTCTTTTAGCTATTTCTTCCTGCTTTGTAAACGATCATTTTCATTGCTTTGTAAACTACAATTTTTACCACCTCATTCCCAATATGTACCCAAACACGGAATTCATTTAGAGACTGGAAGTGCCTTTTAGGGAAGCATCATTCCTCTGATTTTCATAACCACACCAAAACTGCAAAGGAAAACACTGAGTTTGGTGCCAGAGCTTCAAATCCCACCTGTGTTATTTATCATTTTATAATCTTGGGAAAGTCACTTCAGTTTCCCCATCTGTATAATAAGCAGATTGAACAAGATGGCCTCTATGGTACCCTCTAGCTCTAAATCTATAATCATGTAAGACAGGAGGAGACTAAGGACATTTAAAAAAATCATTCCTTCTCCTTTTCTCCTTAAACCTTCACTTCTACTCAGTCACAGCTTTCTTACAATTCCTAACAGCAAAGAATGGTGCTCAGGTAACCCTGAGAAGACGTTAATCTGCTTATTCTCCCCTCTGAACTCCCTACAATACCAACCCCACCACTGCTGGTCTGTTCATGGATCTTCATGGAACAGCTTGGACTTTGGGTGGAGGTTCTTGGCTTATTTCTGTGACTGCTCTGGCATTCCAACTCATCTAATTTTGTGATCACCATTTCACATCCTGTTCCTGTAATCTGAATCCCTTTAGTGAATGCTAATGCTGAACTTGGATCTTTCTTCTTCTTTGATCTCAGAGTTTATTTTTTCAAGAAATAAATAGCTTTATTTTAGATTTGGGTCCCCAGAATACTATCCTAGCTCTGGCCTCTTAGATGATGTACTCTCTGCTTTTGATTTGCTGTTGGAATACATATTAGGTAGATAAACAGGTTAACAATATGCTGAGTGCTTATCACACACATTTTGTTGCCTTTGTGTTTGTAGCACTCAAATACTCAACCTGACCAATCAGGGAATCCCATTCAGTCAAATCACTGACTCCCCACTCTTGATTTATCAAAGCCTATAACTTCAAGAATTCACTCAGCTGACTAGTGGGCATTGCCCTAATAAGAATATGTAACAAACATGACATGAATTATGTTGACAAATGGGTAAAGTCCAATGTTTGCAGGAACCCAGTAGGAGTATTAACAAGACTTCAATAGTATATTTTACAAGGTAGCAGCAGAAAGACCTGTGATCAAATTTCACCTGAGATACTTATCATCTTGAGCAACCTCCCAGGGCCTCAGTTTCCTCACCTGTAAAATGAGAGCATTGGACTCTTGTTGGGTGTCTATAGCACATATAGGTCTATATGATGTCTGAGGTCCACATATAAAAATTAGGTGGGAAGTAGGAAGGGGGAGTAAAGACTTGGAGGGGATAGTGCACAGTGTATTTTGACCCAAGCATTATGCTTTGGCTATTTGGCGACTCAGTGATTGAATATCAAGGACAATCTGGAAGGTGGAAAAAGCCACAAACCACCAAATGCATCCTGAGGGCACAGCGTAGAAGTATTGTAAGAAGGGGACAGTCCCCCCAGTTAAGATATATGAGTTTTATATGGTACCATACTGTCTTAATGCTTGCTCACAACCCCTCCCCCCCAACAATCAATAAACATTTACTAAGTGCTTACTACATTCTAAGCACCCTGCTAAGCACTGGGTAATACAAAATGAAGCAAAAGAGAGTTGCAGCCCTCAAGGAGCTTATGGTTTAATGAACATGACAAAAAGCAAACAAATATATATTAAAAAGCAAACTATTTACAGAATAAATAGGAAAAAATTAATAAAGGAAAGACACTAGAATTAGGAGGGGAAGGCTTCCTGTGGAAGGTGGAATTTTAGTTGTTAATTTAGCTAATTTTTTTTTTCAATGGAATAATATTTTTTTCTTTATTTTCTTTTTTCTTGGCAAAAGTCAAGTGCTATGATTTTACAAACAGAAAATCCCAATCAAATGTATTACCCATCACATAAGAGGGTCAGACAACAGTACAAAATATGGTACTTGATCTTTTTTCCCTTTTTTTTTCTGTTGTTACAAATATATATTTTTTCTTTAAAGTGATTGAATTTCTTTGAGAACCAAGTAATCTACAGTCTGTAGTTTAATATTAGGAGAAAAAAAATAAATTAAGACAGTTAAAGGTTTGCAGCATCTAGCATTCTGCTTCATTCCCTGTTGATAGCACCTATTTCTCTAGGTTAGAAAGTGAGAATTGCACAACTGATGGTATTTCTGTCATGCCATGAAGTCAGTGCAAACCTTTAAGCAAATAGCTGCACCTCCCAAGCTCTCTGGGCACAGAGCATCTCTACAGTCACCTCTCATCAGCTCGGATGATTCAGGGAGGAAAGAGAGATGACAGCTCTTCTTTCCAGGGAAGTGTTTCAGGCAACTAATTGGAGTAAGTGCTCAAAGGAAAAGAGGCAATCATCCAATCAAGGGAACAGCTTTGTTTGCTGCCTTATGAGTACAAGAGCAGGGAACAATAGAATTGAAGTAGGATATAGGATATAGGATTAAATGACAAGCTTGTCACTGCTATGTTCAGAAAACTTGGAGCCCAGACATACAGGTTGTTAAGGTGGGGTAATGGAAGAGGAAGGGTGTTCCTATTTACTAATTAGATCAATGCTTCTACGTGCATAACACTGCTGGTTAACTCCTCTGACCCAAGCAAGGATGAGGAGTATTCAAATGAGTAAGACCTCAACCACAAATGGGGGAACCTGTGGCCTTAAGGTCACATCTGGCCTTCTAGGTCCTCAAGTGCAGCCTTTGGACTGAATCCAAATTTGACATAACAAATTCTTATATGTAGCCTTCTAGGTCCTTAAGTGCAGTCTTTTGACTGAATACTTTTTTTTTAGGGGAGAAGTGAGGGAATTGGAGGTTAAGTGACTTGCCCAAGGTCACACAGCTAGTAAGTGCCAAGTGTCTAAGGTTGGATTTAAACTCAGGTCCTCCAGACTCCAGGGCCCATGTTCTATTCACTGTGCCACTTAGCTGCCCCTGAATCTAACTCCAACTTTTTTTTTTTGCTTTTTGGAGGGCAATTGGGGTTAAGTGACTTGCCCAAAATTACACAGCTAGTAAGTGTGTCAAGCATCTGAGGCCGGATT
Source organism: Petaurus breviceps papuanus (assembly GCF_028583685.1). Classification (NCBI taxonomy): domain Eukaryota; kingdom Metazoa; phylum Chordata; class Mammalia; order Diprotodontia; family Petauridae; genus Petaurus; species Petaurus breviceps. The sequence goes on along the minus strand of NW_027185779.1, from coordinate 1,062,306 downwards.
TGAACTCAGGTCCTCCTGACTCCAGGGCCAGTGCTCTATTCACTATGCCACCTAGCTGCCCCTTAATGCCAACTTTTAACTTTAAAAGTTGGATTCAATCAAAATGTTGCACTGAAGGACCTAGAAGACCACATGTGGCCTTAAGGCTGAAGATTCCCCAGCCCTGACATGGAACACTGGGGCTCACACCCTCCCCCACCACACCAAGAGACTAATATTAAACACACTAGATGCACACTACACACAGATACTCAGTCACCATCCCCAGACTGAACTTGCTCCTGAAGGGAAAACCAAACCAAAGCAAACAAAACCCAACTGAACCCATCCTTGTAATCAGAAGAGGGAAGGAGAAAGGAACAAGGAGTTTCTCCAAAGCCCAAGGAGACCCAAGGTTTCTCTGACCGACTGCAAATTTGTTTGTACATTTGGCTGGCTGTTCTGGATTTGTTGTTTTTTTTTTCTTTTTTGGAGGAGGAGGAAGGAGGAGAATTAATGGGAGGTAGGGAAATCTGGTAAAACCCAGTACTTGAACCCCTTTTCTAAAACCTCCATCAGAGACCTTGACCTTCCAGAGAAGCAAGAGTAGCCCAAGGGAATGGGAAATGATGCCTTCTCCTCAGGGAGCCATAGGGGCAAGAGGAAGGGAAAGGAAAGGGAACATTTACTCCCTGTTGGACCCTGGAAGCACCCCAGGAAGGAGGCCCTGCCATAGGGCCCCAGGGGATGCCTGCAATCTTTCTCAAGGGCTTTTTTGAGTATCAGGTTCTTCTCTTTTTCTTTTTGTACACAGTGTCATTAGACTTTTACTTTAAAAAATAAGGAAAAAACAGCCCCAAAGCTGAACTCTATGGATAAAGTAGTTTCTTTTATAAGTATTGTAATCCTCACTCCATGTAATTTCAATGACATACAGAGTACCTGTGTGTATCCACACACACACACACACACACACACACACACACACATACAGCCCCCACACTTTCACAGAAAGCCTGACAGCAATCACATAAATATTAAGGAATTCTATCTCACAACCACAAAGTAGGTATGAGTATGACTGTGTCAGCCTAAAGGAGAAGCCAGATAGGGGAAAGTGAGTATCACTTAAAAAGGAAATAAAATATGAGATTAACAAAACAATCCTTTCAGTAAGAAGCAAATAAAAAGCAAAAAAAAAAGTATTAAAGTAAAATTCTGATTGCCAGAGGGAGGAAAAATCAGAAAAAAAAGCCATTTTAGACCAACGTCCCATGTCAAATGCCCAAATCAAAAACCAATTTTAAAGGAAACCAGGAAAATCAGCAGGCAGATTGAAGGAGGGAGAAAATTCCAGACATGAGGACAGCTAGAGAAAATTCCCAGAACTCAAAGATCTTCTATGTATCTTGTTCATGGAATAATCAGGAGGCCAGTGTCGGTGGATTGAGGAGTATTTGGTGGGGAACAAGATAAAAGAAGAATGGAAAGGTAGGAAAACACTAGTTGATAAAGGGTTTTGAATGCCAAAAAGAGCCTTTTCTATTTGATTCTGAAAGCAATAGGATGCCTCTGTAGTTTATTGAGTAGGGGTGACATGATTAGACCCAAGATTTAGGAAAATCACTTTAGAAGTTGAACAGAGGATGTATTGGTGTGGGGAGATCTATCAGGCTATTACAATAATCCAAGTGTGCCAGGATGAGGGCCTGCACCATCAAAGGAGGTGGGAGTATCAAAGGAGAGAAGGTGGTGTATTTGAGAGATGTTGCTGAGGTGAAATTAACAGTCTTTGGCAACAGCTTGGATCTGGGGGGTGAGGGATAGTGAGGAATCCAGGATGACCCCTAGGTTTCAAGCCTGAGAACCTGGGAGGATTATGGTGCCCTGTACTGAAATAAAGAAGGTAGGAATTTGGACATTTTAAATTTAAGACCCATACTGGACATCCACTTAGAGATGCCTGAAAGGCAGGTGGAGATGAGAGATTGGAGGTCAGCAAAGCAAGATGGATGGATTTGAGAATCATCAGCATAGAGATGGTAATTAAAACCATGGGAGCTGATGAGATTACCAAGTGAAATAGTGTGGAGAGAGAAGAGGGCAGACAGAACCTTGAGGGATACCTATGGATTGAGAAGTGGTCTAGAGATAATCCAGTCAGAGACTAGAAAAAGAGCCCTCAGGTAAGAGAGAGAGGTATCCTGACTAGAGAGGCATATCAATGAGGAGAGATTACTTTAAAATGCCAACAGCTACCAAGGTCAAGGAGAATGAGGATTTAGTAAGGGCCACTGGATTTGGGAATTAAGAGATCATTAGTAACTTTAGAGAGTAAATTTAGTGAGATGTAAACTAAGAAGATGCTAACAATGGGGGGAATCAGAAAAGGTCATGTGTAGGTAGTAGCACTTCAACTGAGCATTGAAGAAAACCAAGTTTTGCAAGAAGTAGAAGTGGAATGGGACTACATTTCAGACCTTGGGGACTTTGAGCCTTTGTAAAAGTATAAAGATAGAAGATGGAACGTCATGTGTACGAAACAGTGAGTGTCTGATTTGACTGGACCATAGTGCACATAAAAGAGACAAATATGCAATAAATCTGGAAATCAGGATGGAGTTATAAAATGCCAGACACAGGAGTGTGCATTTGACCTTCGAAGTAAGAGAGAGCCATCAGCACTTATTGAGCAGGTGAGTAACATAGTCAGAATTGTGCTTTAGGAGTATCATTTTGGTAGCTGTAAGGAAGATGGATTGGAAAAGGGAGACCCTTGATGAAGGGATACCAATTAGGAGGCTGTTGCAATAGTTCTGAAAAAGAGAAAGAAAGGATGATGTGAGGGTTGGAAGAGGTGGTGACAGAAATGGTCCATTTCCTGCCCTGGCCTGTCACTGGAGCCTCATTACCAGGTCACACAGGAAATGATAGAGGGTGGGGCTGGAGAAAGGACGTTGTGTAATAGGTGTGTGTGTGTGTGTGTGTGTGTGTGTGTGTGTGTGTGTGTGTGTGTTGGTTAGTGTGGGAAGGAAGAGTAAGTACGAATATGAGATGTATGTGGATGTGTGTATATGAGGTTGGGAAGGAAAGTCATCAGAACAAAGGAAAGGTTTGAGAAAAGAAAGACAAGCCTCATCATTTTCCACCCCTCCCTGCCCTCAATCTCTCTTCCCCCACTCCCTGGTCGGCTTCTCATGACTCTGAGCCCTCCACAGGCATGTCACATGTTTTGTGAATAAGTCAGGGCTTTGTGTGTATTGCACGACCACCATCCTGTTTTCCATAAACTGATATATGGGAGCTGTTTATCTGCTGGGGAGCAAAGCTGCATTTGAGTGGGCGTCCCATTTCCTGAGAACTTAAAAGCTTTCTCCTCTAGTTTTTGGGACAAGTCCCATTTCTGGTTCATTCAGCCATGTGGACTTAAGTGCAAGTTGAGAATTCCAATTAAATATTATATAAATGTGACAAGGGTAAATTGTGTAGCAAGGAAAGGAAAAGGATTAAAGGGAAACGTGGGAAATTGCTGGTTTTACCCTTGACATTGTCAAGATGTGGTTCTGAGGGCCAGGGCTGAGCCTGTGAATGATTTTTCAGTTTAGGATCCCATGGGAACTTACCTTCCTTCCAATGATTACACTAATTGACCCAAGAGCACTTGTAGCATTCTTACAGGCACATCTATGCTGCACATGTTCCTCCCTCCCTCACGTGCTCTCTTTGTTGGCCTCTCTCATCATAATTTGTGATGCTTCCCATTACCTTGAGTAAATATCAAACTGATCTTGATATCTATATCTGCCTCATGAAATATACATCCTCTTGAACCGTGCCCAAATGATTAATTTACTGTTATGTGATGATTAGCATAAAAATCTCATCACGGTAACACAAGATAGAAATGTTACTGCTAATTGCCACTTGGAGTGAAGAATGTTTGCTGCATAGGAATTAATGATGCATGCTACTCAATTCTCTCTTGAACCGAGAAACATGAGACTGTTTTTGGAGCAGACACTGCCTGTTCCTGCCTTCTCTGTCTCTCCTTTCCAAAGGACCACCAAATGATTTTTAGTTAAACCAAAGAGAGGGCTGAGGCTAATGGTTAACAGCAGTTCTGTACACAAAGAGAAACTGTTGGATCCAGATCATTCCATAGGGCCTTTGATCTCTTCCAGTCAATTGACTCTAGGCAAAGAAGACCTTTCCCCCCCAAATGTTGCAGTCTGTCAGCAGCCATGACCCTTTAAAAATAAACACATAAATGTTTGGAGCATGGATTGTTGAGTACAAAAAAACATTCTTGAGGGAATCTGATCGTTAGAGGGCATTCCAGGTGTACCCAATCTGCCACCCAACCCGCACAGCCCCAGATGCCTGTGGGCCTGATCATAGACCAGAATGGATTGGGTTTATTTACTTTTTCAACTTTAAAGGAAGTATGGAGAGATTTGAAACCTGAAGAAAAAAAAATACCCTTGCTATTCTCTCTTGTTAGGCCCTAGAGCCTGATATAGTGCCCTGCAAATTAATTCAGTTCAGCATATTGACTAAGCACCTTCTATATGTAGAGTGCTATGTGAGGCATAGGAAAATGAAAAGTAGTGGGTGCACATAGTAGGTTCTTAATAAATGTCTTATTTTTCCAGTTAAGGCAGACATGGATTATAATGGAATTAGTGAGTGTTATCCATCTATAGGAGTGAGAGAACAAAGCAGTAATTTAGATAATTCAAGACAAATTATCCCCTTTCTCTTTATTACTAGTACCAGAGACTACACGATCATAGATTTGAACTAGAAGGAATCTCAGGGCTCATCTAGCTCAATCCTGGCAGAGAAGGAAATTACAGATTAAGTGATTTACCCAAGGCCATAGAAGTTGTAAACATTGAAAGTATAATTCGAACCCAGGTCCTCTGACTCCTGAGCCAGTGCTCATTCCATTGTGTCACACTACCAAATGTAGTAGATGGGATGCTGAACTTGTAGTCAGGAAAGCCTAGGTCCAGATGCCATTTCAAACACTTACTAACTCGATGACTCCACTATCCTTAGTTTCCTCATCTGTAAAATGAAGAAACTAGACTTGATGACCTCAAGATGTCTTCTAGCTTTAGATCTATGATGCTATAAAAGAGATCAATAGTACAAGAGAAAAGAATACAGGCATATTGTGCTGCTGTGATTGTGCTTTTTTTTTTTTTAACAGATTGAAGGTTTGTGGCAACACAAACATATGTTTGTGTATAGGGCAGGTCTATGGGCAGCATTTTTCCCATAGCATGTGCTCACATTTTGTCTCTGTGTCACATTTTGGCAATTCTCATTATATTTCAAACTTTTTCATTATTACTACATCAATTATGGTGATCAGTGATCTTTGATGTTACTATTGTAATTGCTTTGGAGCACCACAAACCATGCCCATATAATACAGGGAACCTAATCGAACAATGTTGTGTGTTCTTACTGCTTCTCCTTGGGCTGAGACAAAAAAAAACAGTGTTGAAACTGGGTCAATTAATTAATAATTCTACAATGGTCTCTAGGGGCCGCTAGGTGGCGCAGTAGATAGAGTAAGCCCTGGAGTCAGGAAGACCTGAGTTCAAACCCTAGCTCAGACACTTCTAGTTGTATGACACTGGGTATACAATCCTACTTGCCTCAGTTTCCTCATCCATAAAATGAGCTGAAGAAAGAAATGACAAACCATTAGAGTATTTTTGCCAAGTAAACCCCAAACAGGGTCACAAAAAGTTCAATGCACTGAAAAGACTGAACGAGAAAAACAATGGCTTCTAAGTGTTCTAGTGAAAGGAAGAGTTGATCAATGTGGCAAACTTCATTGCTGTTCTATTTTAAGAAATTACCAAAGCCACCCCAACCTTCAGCAAAACCCCCCCTGGTCAGTCAGCAGCCATCAACACTGAGGCAAGACCCTCCACTAGCAAAAAGACTGCAACTTGCTGAAGGCTCAGATGATGGTTAGCATTTTTTTTTTAACAATAAAGTATTTTAAAATTAAGGTATATACATTTTTAGACATAATTCTACTGTAAACTTAAATACACTTCAGTATAGTATAAACATAACTTTATATGTACTGGGAAACCCAAAAAGTTTGTGTGACTCACTTTATTGCGATCCTCACCTTATTGCAGAAGACTGAAACTAAACCTGCAATATCTCTACGGTATGTCTGTACCTACTAAATTTAGGGTCAGTACCTAGGTTCAAAATCACTGCTCCTCCCCTTACTCCCTGTGGGATCTCAGGCAAGTCACAAGAAAATGACCTCAGGAAAGAGCTAGCATAACAACCACAAAGTTAGTGTGGCCAAAAGTGTGGGCTCTTTATGTCTGTGGCCTTAGTATCCTCAACCCTAAAATGAGAGAGCTGGACTAGAGTCTCTGAGGGTCTTTCCAGTTCTAAAACTATGAAATATAAGGGGTAGCTAGGTGGTGAAGTGGATAGAGCACTGAAGGCCTAGAATCAGGAAGACCCGAGTTCAAATCTGGTCTCGGACATTAGCCCTGGACAAGTCACTTAACTTTGTTTGCCTCCCTTTCTGAATCTATAAAATGACCTGGAGAAGGAAATGACAAACCACTCTAGTATCTCTGTTAAGAAAACCCAAAATGGGCTCACAAAGAGTCAGAAGGGACTGAGCAACGACAGTAAAATGTAAACTTCTACAGAATAAGGACTGTTTCTTTTGTGTCTTGGAAACTAGCATGGCGATATGCACATGGTAGGTGCTCAATGAATACTCGCTAAATAAATGAAGAGCTGTGTGACTTTGGACAGTGCATTCCTTCCCTTTGGACCCCAGCTTCATTGTGTGTAAAATGAGGAGATATGACCTTTGAGATATGACCTTTTTGAAACCCATTAAATATAGGAAGAATTCTATGAAGTCTTAAATACTACAGGGCTGTCTTCCCACCGATGCAAATTCTTCCTTTGGAAGCCTCTTCAAAGCCCTCTTTTACTTTTTTTTTTCAAGCTGTGGTTTACAAAATGTTTGATGCTTTATTTGACTTTTTGGATATCCCTCCCCTGGTGGGAAAACACCTTGTTGGGGTTTGTAGGAACTTGTCTACCTTTCTTGGCCATCCTGCAGCAAAATGAACCTGGCAGGAGAAAAATGGAGTGGGCGGCCTCTGGCTGCCAGCATTGGCAAGCAGAAATTGACCTTATGAAGAAGTCAGAACAACAACAACGTTAGTATGGCAAAAAGTGTATGCATTTTGTGACCTTGGCCTCAACTTCCTCATTTGTAAAAATAGGGATCTCCAAGACCCATCCCAGCTTGGATATTTTATGATTCTCTGAATTCCCTGTAAATTACTCTTGAATCTTGCAACTGGTTCCTTTTAGATCAACTTGCTGTTCTAGCTTCTTTGGTAATGACCCAATTCCTGACCTCATCTATCCTTAGCAGCTGGGACAACAGAGATCCAAAATTTAACATCAGCTAAATTGACTCTATTCAACAGATTGCTGAAGGATGAGGTAGACTAGAATGTGGAATCAGTCCATGAAAAGAAATGATCTTTTCTTCCTTGACCCTTACTTGAAAATTTGCACCCCTCTTGTTCTCATAAGATTTTTTTCTGCTATAAAGTTATTAGATAGGTATTGTATAGACTAATTGCATATTTAAGTGTGCATCATCATATTTTAGACCTGGTACCCACTGGTCTAAGTGCATAGTCAAGATCCAGAGAGATTGTGTTCATGAGGAAGAGAAATTTTCAATTCCTTTACTACTAAATGCAAGCAAATAATCAGCAAGGATTTATAGGGTTGTGAGAATTACTTAAGACAAAGCAAAATACTTAACAATACATACAATAAACCAAATTTAAAAAAAATTTTAAAAACCTATTATATGCAATATGACCTTTTGCTATAAACTTTTGTTTTACATGATTTAGCATTGCATTCACAAGATTTTTCACACATGCTCATTAATTCTGCATTATAAAAGAACACATCAAATTGTATATAAAAAGTGTGTCTGACAAAGAAATAATTTTTCCAAGTCTAGCTTAATCTATAGGTTTTCAGCTGAGTCTCTAGGCCACTGAAGTATGATTATCTCCATCTCTGAGAGAAATTTCTTAACCTTTTGTGAGGTGTGGCATATTTTAATATTCTATCTCCATTTGCGAATTTATACAATTTTTAATAATTCTTCTAAGTATGACAGTATATGTATTAAAGTTTCTCTTTCCTTCAATAGAGACAAGAGTTTCAAACCTACCAGAAGTAAAAAAAAAAATTCCCAAAGCATTTTTGGAGTGAATATTTGAGTCTCATCAAGATGCCTATAGCTTATAGACTTATCTGGATTTCTTCTGACAATGGTTCTGATATAACGTTGATTGAAAGAGTAAGTTTTATCAATAAAAACTACCTTTTTACAATCTTTAGTACTCCAGTCTTTGTATTGTCTTACCCTTACTAGTATTTATTCTTTACAGCAATAGTTAGCAGCTACTTAAATTAAAAACAACCTTAGCTATGTGTTGTAGTGAATAGAGTGCTAGGCTTGGAGTCAGGAAGACCTGAGTTCAAATCCCACCCCAGACACAACTAGCCTCAAGACCTTAGATAAATCATTTAACCTCCATTTGCCTCACTTTCTCAAATGTAAAATAAGGATAATAATAGCACTTACCTCTCAGGATTGTTGTGAGGATTAAATGAGATAATATTTGTAGAGTGTTTAGCACAGTGCCTGGAACATAGAAGCTTATTTTCCTTCCTTCCTTCCTTCCTTCCTTCCTTCCTTCCTTCCTTCCTTCCTTCCTTCCTTCCTTCCTTCCTTCCTTCCAACTTCAAGTAGCCTATGCCACACTGTAGAAAAATCAATTACAACTATTCCAGCTGCTATCTCTCTCTGAAAATCTTTGCTTATTGTCTCAGGATTAATTGGAATGATCTGCAGCACTAGTCGACAATTCTTGGCATCTTTTCTTTTGTTTTTAACTGCATTTTCCTTTGTGCTTTAGTATAGTGGATCCTATTTCACTGAGGGTTGGAATCATCCTTTAAATGTTCAACTTTCCACCAGCTGCCACAAATATCTCTAACAGTCATCAAAGTGTGCATATTAGTAGCTATGACTTTTATACATTTCCTTGGAGTAATAAAACCGTAGAATTAAAAATCTGAGAGAAAGGAAAAAAATGTGTGTGTGGCTCAAAATCCAGTCCTCATCTGGCAAAGAACTAACCAGTTCAATCTGGTTTCATCTGGTTGAGATCAGATATCTCAAAACAGCCTAGTGTCACTAGAAACACACATGCGTGACTATTGCTGCCACAAAATAAAACCATATCAAAATTGCTTGTCCTAAATGATTTGCACACTATTATATATTGACAGGTACAATAGTACAGCTCGCCAGGGCCCTGGTCTCAGAGATGTACCCAAAGAAATCACAACAACCTACATAGAAATAGTCTGTCAGGTTTGAGGAGCTATGCTCCCTTCTAAACACTGGTTTCCAAGGAATTCACCAAGAATGATTAACATGTTTAACCTGTCTCCATTCTGGGTCTCCATGGCTAAGGGTTATGAATGTGTCTTCAGTCATCAATGTTGTACAATTTGGTCAGCCTCCTAGGACCCCAGGCAAGGAAAGAATGAACACCTAAAATGTCCCTCTTGCTAGACAAGAAGTGTTATGAGGTGAGGGACCATGTTCTATTTGTCTTGGTACACAATTCATCAAACATCTATTAAGTGATTTACTCTGACATTTCAGGTAACCACCAAAAGCAAAGTCTGGAGTCAGAAATGAAAAGAAACAACACATTCCCTGCCCTGAATTTGCTAATGGGAAATAACACGCACGCACACACACACACACACACACACATTACATGTTTCAAACACACCTAGAGAGAATTTTTCTTTCACATTCCTTTGGTTTTCACTTGGATGTGTGCACTCCTAGGACTGGGACTGATGTTGATGTGGGGGCAGCTGAAAGAAATTTCTCAAGCTTGAAATGTGATGGACTGTATGCAGAATTTTTATTCTCAATAGAATACCTAAAATTTGGGGGTGGGTGGGAGTGGAAACCACATCCCACAAAATGGGGAGGTGGGAAGAGACAGAGACAGGGTATCAGCTAGAAGTTTCATTATTCATTGGATAGGGGACCCTTCATCTCTCTCTCTCTCTCTCTCTCTCTCTCTCTCTCTCTCTCTCTCTCTCTCTCTCTCTCTCTCTCTCTCTCTCTCTCTCTCTTCCCTGGGCATCCATGGGTCAGAACTGCCAGCCTATAATTGGCTAGTGAAAATAGTACAGTAGCCACTTAGACAGGAAAACTTTGCCTGGGACACATCAAGGTACAATATACCTGCATCATGATGTCAAGGGTCTGGTCAGTGGGACCTGGAACAGATGTTAGTTATATAATTAATATCTTATACTAATGAGAGCTAGTATTTCTATAACCCTTTAAGGTTTTCAAAGTGCTCCCTCTCTTTTTATGTACATATGTACCTATGTGTGTATGTGTACAATCCCCCCTTCTCCATTTTGTGGGATATGATTCTCACTCACACCCCCTGAATTTTAAGTAGTCCATTGGAAATAAAAATTCTGCATCCATCCATTCACCCACATCGGCATCTACACACACACACACACAAGTATGTGTGTATATGTATACATGTATGTATATACACACCTATATATATATATATATGTACAAATATGTATCTCTACATCTATTGAGGAAAGAGAAAAGGGGAGAGAGAGATTATTGTGAGGACAAAATAAAATGTTATAGATAGACACAAATATAGATATTTATACAGATATTTATTTAGATATAGTTTCTTCATCTGCAAAAATGGATCCCCATTTTTAGTAGTAGTAGCATACACCTAACCTCACAAGGTTATTCTGAGGACCAAACAAGATTTATTATATTACTATGTTAGATATTATTGTGTATTATGTAGGCATTATATATAATATGATGGTATACTGTATAAGCTAGATAATAAATTATTTATTATATATTATAGATATGTATTATTATACATTATTTTATATGTATAAAATCTTGTCCCACGGTTCAGTGTTTTTGCCTTTCTTTGTATTTGTAGTACCTAGCACAAAGTCTGGCACATAAGCGCTTAATAAAAGCGTATTGACTGACTGACTGACTAACTCCAGGTGGATGAGAGGTCTGTACTTAAACGTGGTCGAAATGGGACTAAAAGGGAGAGGGTGGATGTGCAAGATGTTACTGAGGCAGAATCAACAGACTTTGTAAATATGAAATGAGATATAGAGAAGAGTCAAAAATAATACCAGAGTTTCAAGAATGGGAGACTGGGTAAATTTTGGTGCCATTGATAGAAATAATGAAGTTAGAAGAAAGGTTAGATGCTTAATCACATTTAACATAACTCCAATATTAATAAAATAGTTGGGGATTAATGTAGAAAAGCACAAAAAAATCTTGTATAAACAAAATTACAAAGTGCTCCTTTTTTTTATAACTTTTTTTTTTTTAAGCAATTGGGGTTAAGTAACTTGCTCAAGGTTACACGGCCAGTTATTTCTGGGTGTGGTGCTGAGTGTCTGAGCCTGGGATTCGATCTCCAGGTCGTCCCAACACTGGAACCGGTGCTCTTACTCGCTGAGCCACCTGGCCGCCCCACAAAGTGCTCCTTAAAGAAATAAAAAAAACCTAAATAACTAGAAAGATATTCCATGCTCATTGGTCATGCCAATGTAATAAAAATGATAATACTACCAAAAACAATTTATAGTTTTAATATCAGACTACCAATGGATACTGTGATGCCACCTTAATCAGATTATCAAAATATACTTTATAGAACTCAATAAAATTTATTTGGAAAAACAAAAAAGACTAGAATTTCAAGAGAAACAATTTTTATTTATTAACTTTTAAAGTTAAGAATGAAGGGGTAAAGGCCTGGAGTCAGAAAGACTCATTTTCCTGAGTTCAAATCTGATCTCAGACACTTACTAGCTGTGTGGTCCTTGGCAAGATACTTAACCCCCTTTCCCTCAATTTTCCTCATCTATAAAAATAGCTAAAGAAGGAAATGGCAGATCACTCCAGTATCTCTGCCAAGAAAACCCCAAATGGGGTCACAACATGATTGAAAAATGATTGAACAATAAGAATGAATGGAGAATAGAATTTCCAGACCTCAAATCATTTTATATAGTAGTAATCTACAAAACCATTTGATATTGGTTTAAAAATAGTAGGAGATGAATGGAATATACTAGTCAAGAGAGAGTGAGAAATAATGGAACTCAAAAAGAGAGTATTATAAACCCCAAAACATACATCACTTAGGAAAGGACCCCCAATTTGATAAGATCTACTGAGAGAACTGGAAAGCAGTGTGAAATTAGGCTTAGACTAGCATCTTATACCATGTTCCACAATAAATAAATATGTAACCTGACTATTAAAATCATACCATAAAAAATTTATAAAAAAGGTAGATCATATACCTTTTCATAGCTATTGGTAAGAGATGTGTTCTTAACCACAAGTGATAGAGATAATTACAAAAGATAGATCATCTTTGCATCAAATTTAGCATGTAAGAATTTCGCATCCAAGATATGTAGATAACTAACAGATGTAGGAATGCGTAAGATCAAATGTTGTTCCTGAATAGATAATAGTCAATAGATACAAAAAGTTCTCAAAAGTACAATTACGAACTAACAACCATATGAAAGAATGCTGCAACTCAATAACAATAAAAGGCAAATCAGAATAACTCAGAGCTTTCACCCCTACCCAGAAAACTGACAAAAGTGGCCCCAAAATGGGAATTGTCAATGTTGCTAAGGGGGTTATGGGAAGACGGGCACACTAGTTCATTGTTGACTGAGCTGTAAATTAATATAAGTATATTGGAATGAAAGATTTGGTATTATGAAAATAATGTGACTAAAGTGTCCACGCTCTTTGACCCAGAGATTCTAGTACTAGACAAATAGCCAAAGTAGTCATTGATAAGAAGAAAATCCCCATTATGCCAAAATAGTTTTAGCAGCACTTTTGGTAGTAGAAAAGAATTGAAAACAAAGTAGATACCCGTTGATTGGGGAATAAACAAACTGTAGTAAATTAACATAATAAAATACTATTGTACTTTTAAAAATTATTAATACGATAATATCTCCCCACCACATACTGTTCAATTTAGTAACTCTGACCTAGCTAATCCTTGACAAATTTCATCTCTTTGATGTTCCCAATTCCTGGCATATTTTTTTTTCTGTTCACCTCCACCTCCTGGCTTCCTTCAAGTCTCATCTAATGTTTCACCTTCCACAAGGAACCTTTCCCGGTTCTTCTTCTCTGCAATGATCTCCCATTTAGTCTTGTGCTACGCAGTTGTTTACATGTTGTTTCTCCCCTCGAGGGCAGGTACTATTTTTTGCCTTTCTTTGCATCCCCAGTGTTTAGTACAGTGTACACAGGGGGTGCTTAATAAATGTGTGTTGACTTGAATATGGAGAAGTATAGAAGGATTTACTGATGCTGAATGAAATAAACAGAGCCAAGAAAACAATTATACAATGACTACGATATAAATAGAAAAAATAATCACCACAGTAAAAATAAAAAGAACAAGAATGACACTGAGAAGAAATATGAAAAGACACCTCCTTTCCTCCCCCCCCCCCAGGTGGGTGCTCTACAGGTGTGAAACATTGCATTATTTTCAGAATTGGTTAATGAATTGACCTGTTATTCTAAATGTTTTGTTATTTTCTTTTTTTGTTTAAAAATATTTTTATTATTTGGGATGGCTCTCTGGGAGAAGGGAGAGGAAGAACACAGGAAGGAATTTAATTTATTTAATCAATCAAATAAATTTATTTTATTTGAAAAAAAAAAAAGAGATGAGTCATTACCCACAAGGGATCCTGCTTTAGAGCAATAGTGTTGTTGAAGATCAGATGTCAGAGTCCTCAGAACTGGGTCCAAGAAGTAACCTCAGAGCTGAGTGACAGCAAGATCTCAGTGCTCAGGCACTGCTCCTTGGGAGGAGGAAAAGCTTTGCTGCTGGTTAGAACTGATTGGACAGAAAGATTCTACCTTTACCTTTCTCTGCACTGCCATCTACTGATTGAAAAGTGGGAACCCCTCAGAACCCAGCCAAGGGAGCCTGCTGGGATGCTTAGGGGAGCTGCTTTTGGATGAAAGATATTAGAACAACCAGAGAACTGATGGGGAAAAGCCATGAAGATCCAAGGCTTAAAAAAACTGTTTTGTTTAAGAGATCTTAACAGTAACTTAGCAGTCCAGGAAATTAGTGGCATGTAGAAATTAATATGGAAGTGACCTTGCCCAGCAATAAACACATTTACTGGGCACCTACTACGTGCCAAACACTGTGCTAAACCCTGGGAATATAGAGGCAAAATAGATGTCCTACCCTCAAGGAGCATACAGTCTAATGGAGGAGATAACATGCAAACAAATGTGTACAAAGCAAGCTGTCTAGAGGATAAATAGGAAATAATTATCAGAGGAAAGACACTAGAATTAAAAGGGGTTGGGGAAGGTTTCTAGGAAAAGATGGGAATTTAGTCAGAACTTAAAGAAAGCTAGCGGGGTCAGTAGGCAGAGTGGAGGGGGGAAGGCATTCCAGGCATAACGGACAGCCAGAGAAAAGGCTCAGAGCCGAGAGATGGAGAGTCTTGATCATGGAGGAGCCAGGAGACCACCGCATCAAAGAGCATATGTAGGGGAGTAAGGGTCAAGAAGACTGGAAAGGTAGGAGCGGTTTAGCTTATGAAGGGCTTTGGATGCTAAACAGAGCACTCTGTATTTGTTCCTAGAGACAATTTTGTTTGGGACATGGTATGTTTCAGATATCTACTAGATATCCAGTTCAAGATATCTGACACCAGAAAGCCAAATCCCAACCCGTCAAAGCCAAATCCATCATAGCAACAAAGAAGTTAATACACCTTATAACCCCAGGAAGCGCCACCATCCCAAAGCCTTCCCCCTGTTCCTACAAACGGACACAATCCTAGCTGTCTTCTTGCCTGCATCCTCTCCTCCCTCAGTTCCAATTGCTCTAATTCATTTCCTGCTCTACCCCTTCAGCAAACTCCTCTCACCATGGGCTCTATAAGATTACATGTGGCATATTAAGGGTTGGGGAAGATTTTCAAATTCCCATTACCATTGTAGAGTGATCTAAGTCTGAAACAGAAGGAGAGAGAGGCCCCAAAATAGGAGTAGCTATACCCTTTAGTTATCTGTCATTCATGATATCCCCGAAGGAACTGTGGACACCAAAGCCTGCAGTCCTGAGTTGTGATTTGCCATGGACATGTGTTCACTACTTGTGTATCTCCCTACCATGGTTTTGTAAGTTTGTACCCACTCTCCCACATGGACACTGGGTACACTGGAGGGAGATTATATCCTGGGTTTATGGATATAATGCTCTATTTGGATGATTCTTGCTTTGCTTTCTGTTTTAAAAATGCTCCTGGTTGAGAGGCAATGTTATCATCCCGGATGATTTGCAAAATGGGCCACTCCTACCTGGGAACCCCTGATTTGCTAATCTGAATGAAGATTGGGGTGAATGAGCCAGCCCAGAGAGAGAAGAGAGAGAAAAAGGAAGTCCCAGTTCTAAAGACCATCCTTATCTACAGTTCTAATTTTGAAGATCCAGGGGCCACTAATACATAGGTGTTGTCTAACACGGAAGCCCAAACCCTGCAGTCCTATACTTCTCTGCCATGTTGTACATTATCTTAGACAATTTCCCATTTTCCCCAGTTAGAACATGTGGATAACTGACATTTACTCCCCACATTTTTTGAGGAGCGTCATATAAACTGTTTTTGGAAGGTCATTCTTTGAAGCCTCTCAGAAAAAAAAAAGTGTCATGTAAGTAAAATCTGGGATCTCTTCCAGTTGTTCCTTTTCTTTCAAATACAGGAGGCTTGATAATGAAGGGACCAGTAGTAAAAAGAAGCCCAACACTACAAGTCAAGGACCTGCTAATCTAATTTTCAAGTCTGCCAAAGAAAGAAAAAGAAACCCACAAACTCTCAAAGTTTTTTTTTTTAAATGTCAGTGGCCAAGTGACTTTCAAAAAAGGAAAAAAAAAATTAATTGAAATCGTGCTCTCTGCTGAGCAGTACCTGGCTCTCTTTATGCCTCCCCAGATTTAATGTTTCCACTTGAAAAAGTGTGGAGTGGGAGCTTCATCTACAAGCTTTCAGTTCAAGTGGTGATTGATTATAAGTGCTCAGGAAGTAATTATAGATATGTTCCATTGTTTTTTCTCCCACCAAAAAAAAAATTATGAAGGATAAGTCCTCTTTCCTTTCTCTTTGGTATGTGTTTGTATTCCTTCGGTGCTTGCCTGGAGTACAGGAAGGACCACTCAATGGATCAGATGGCACCCACCACCCTGAAACAGATAAAACCCACAGCTCTCACTTCCATGGGAAATGTCTCTGTCTGGCAGATTAGTGATTTCACCAACACTTTGAGAAGCTCAGATAAATATTTTTTGATGTTCTTGATCTGTGCCTTTCAGATTTGTGACTTGACAAACAGTACTACTGGTTTTCTCTAAAATTCTTCAAAGTGACTTCCCTTTGCATAAACAGCATGTTGAGTGTTCCATGCATTCTAAGGGTCAGTGAAGGTTTTATATGTGTTTATCCTACCAGAAACACATTCCCAGCTTCTATTTGTTACCTTTGTTCTGGGAGATGATGTATTTGTCCTTCTTTCTCTGCTTGCTATGCACGTTTAAATTCCCAATAAAGAGTTGGCAAGGCTCCCTAAAGAGTCCGAGGAGCAAACAATTGTATAAACATGTTGTTATTGCATTTTAATGAATGCTCTTTAACAGCATGGAGGTGGGTGGGTAGGGGCTGGAACTGATGCTTTTATAAATACATTTAAAGCTCATGAAGTCACTCTTCCAAAGCAATTTCCATAGATGTTTTGAAGCATTAGGAAAATCTCTATAAGCTGATATCCTGTAGCTGCTTTGCTGACCAGCTTGTGGGGTATGATGGGGTTTGGGGCTGCTCCAAGTGGGAGAACTTCCTTGTAAAAAGTGTTTCTTAATTTTGATTTAGTAAACTCTCCCCTTTTCTCTTCCTGCCCTTACTCCCTCCCCTAGTATGTGTAAGATGCCACTTGGGGAGTCAACCCTCCATAAAGACTACTTACATGTCTTTATTAAAGTTTTATTCTTTTAATTAACAAAAATCTATTTTCTCTCCCTCCCATTCCCACCCCCACTTGAGAAAAAAAAGGAAAAAAATCTTTGTAACAAATATGGATAGTCAAGCAAAAAAATTTCCCCCTTTGGTCATGTTCAAAAAAATATTGCATTCTGCACACTGAATCCATCTCCTCTCTGTCACGAGGTGAATAGCATGCTCCTCCATTAGCTGTCCTCTTGAATCATGGATCATCACCATTGCTCTTACAGCTTTCAAAGTTGTTTGTCTTCACAGTGTTGCTGTTATTATATAAGTCATTCTCCTGGTTCTACTTGTTTCATTCATCATCACTTTATAAAAGTCTTTAAAGTTGTTCATTTTTATAACATTGATGTTACAGTATAAGTGCTGCTTTTCTCTGCTCATTTCATTGTGCATCAGTTTACAAAAGTCTTCCTATCTTGTTTTGAAATCATCTCTTTCCTCATTTCTTATGACACAATAGTATTTTATCACAGTTCCAGTCCTGTAACTTTGTTAACTTTGTTCTAGGTAACTGTTCAGTGACTTTTTGTGTATAATTCCAAATTGCTTTCCAGAATGGTTATATCCATTCACACATAGGATGGCATAGTACACAGTTAGCATAGTCCCCAAAAGGTGCATTAATGAGCCTATGTTTCAACAGCCCCTCCAACATCTGTCTTTTTGTTGTTGTTAACCTTTGCTAATCTGATGGGTATGAAGTAGAGTGTCAGAATTGCTTTAATTTGCATCTCTTTAACTGTTACTGACCTACATATCTTAAAAGTTGATTAATCTGGGGATTTCTTTATCACTGTTTTAACTAATTGATAATTAATGATGCCCTCTATATGCATGTATGTATATATGTGTGTTTCACAACCAGATTTCAAGGTCTTGTTGGATTCATCAGGTTCTGTAGGTAGAAAGGAGGTAGAATGTAAGTCCCTTGAGGGTAATCTAATGGAGTGCTTCAAATATAATAGGTATTTAATGAATATTTGTTGAATTGAAATCCTAGATCTGTCACTTAAAACTGTGTAATGGTGGACAAGTCACTTAAACTCTCTGGATCTCAGTTCCTTGTCCGAAAAATAAATGATAAGGTTAAACTAGATAATCTCAAAAGTCCCATCTAGTTCCTTGACTATGATCCTGTGAATTGAATTGAAATGAATTGGAAGGAAAAGTCTGGAGAGAGTGTGGGTATTGCGGTGAGGACAGCTTTATTGTCGGTACCCATGACCTGAACCTAGGCTACTCAAGACAGGGCATACCTCATTATGCAGGGTCATGAATATAGGAGGATAACATGGGATCTAGAGATAAAGACACTCTGTGATTAAATCATCCTTGTACAACTTCCCCTTTTCAATAATGAACTCCTTACAACCTCCTCTTGGTCCCTATCCAGAAAGGGAACAGCTATACTTAGTGGCACATTACCTCTTAGCAGCAGGACCCTAAGGCTTTAGCTCTATGTTAAAGAAATACCTACATCAAGAGGAGCTTT
Source organism: Petaurus breviceps papuanus (assembly GCF_028583685.1). Lineage (NCBI taxonomy): Eukaryota > Metazoa > Chordata > Mammalia > Diprotodontia > Petauridae > Petaurus > Petaurus breviceps. The sequence goes on along the minus strand of NW_027185779.1, from coordinate 1,043,528 downwards.
TTCTCTCTACCCCACCCTCACTTCAGAAAGTATAGGTAAAAATGTGACACGCAAGGGATTTTACCCAGACCCATTTTAAAGCTTGAATCAGTCACATTAACACGTTTTCCACAGCACTGTATTACCTGTCGTGAAAGGATTTCTGTTTGCATCTAACACCTATCCCAATCATTCTTCATGTCCACTCACCCATATGGTACCTTTCCCATGCTCTCCCCTCCCACTTCTCCTATCTATTAGCATTCAGTCCATGGATGAACAAGATTTAATGGTGCTGACTTGGTCAGCAGATTTAGAGGCCAAGATGGAGGACAGCATGGGATGAAGGGAAAGACTGAGTGAAAACCCCTGACGTAGGAAAGAGTTGAGGAAGGAAACCACATGGAAACCATGAGAACAAGGCTATGAACAGAAAAGAAAAACTTTCAGAAATGTCCAGGTAGGTACAGTGGATTCACTAGTGACTGGTCCACTCATGACTTCAGAGAAGATCTCCAAACTATTCACTGTCACTAAGATGGCTCAAATAAGACATCTCTCTTTCCCCTTCTTCCTCATCTCTCTTATAGCTTGCTCAGAGACTCTTCTCTCACATCAGGGATTTAGGGAAATATAAGGCTTTATATTTTAAAAAGTCATGGTAGGAAGAACAAAATAGGAACAGTGAGTTTGAGGAAATGCCAGCACCTTCAGGGAGGGTGCTGTTTGCTGATATGTCAGCTTCAAGTAACTCAAGTTTTTCCCCCAGGGATGTAGAAAAAGGACTGTTTGCAATCTACAGAACTCACTTGAATGAAGATGAACTTGACTTTTACTTAAAAAGAAAAAAAAATCAAATTCAGGTCTAATGGGACCATCAACAAAATAATAAAGGCATTTTCTCATCAGTAGTCCAAGCAACTCACTACCTGCTATTGTATCATTAAAAAAAGGTTTGCTTGTTTGTCTTTCAAGAGTCCTTTTAAAAAATGCTTTGGTACATCCATGAAAGAAAGCCCTAGGGATGAATTGCTGGCTTGGTTGCATGTCTAAGACCCTGCTTTACTTATGAAATCCATTAAGTTATGAAAAGAGAGGTTAATTATGAAGAAGACTCGTGGCCTAAGTGAAGGGAGTTACAGTAATCTCAGTCAGGTCACTAATAAAGAAGACAGGTTTTGTTGCAGTGGCGATCTCTAGGGTGAGAATTTAATGTGAGAAACTGATAATGAATGTGGGTACTGCTTGGTGTTTGTATGGAGAGCTGAAGAACCCATTGTATTTTAGATACATTAATGCGTGGGTTGCTGTAGCAATGATTCATTAACCTAAGGGCCAACTATAGTTCAACACAATTCCTTGGAATTTTTTTTTTAAGTCGGGAGTTTGGTAAAAGTCCCAAATAGGTCTTGCTTGGGACTGGTTTCCCACTTAGCTTAAAAGCTTATGTATCTAACATTTTGAAAAGGAATGTTTCCAGTCCCCCTCCCCATTTTTCCCTGATGATTCCCTCTCAGTTCTTCATTAAAATAGTTTTAGAAAAGCTACTTAACATTCTGGAAGTCACACTTGTCCTCTAAAAATTTTCTTTTCTTGAAAACAAAGGATTATGTTTTTCTAAGAGTGTACTGATTTTTGGACCATGAAAATACGTCAACCTGGCCTTTTGGCCGGATTATAGATTTATTTAGAGCTGAAAAGTATCTTGGAGATCTTCTAATCCAAGTCCCTCATTTTACAGACAGGGAAACTGTGGTCTAAAGTGACTGAGTGACATACCTAAGGCCACAGAGGGATCAAGTACTCAAATCAGGGTTTGGACCAAGGTCTCAAGAACCCAAGTCCAGTGCACTTTCCTATCTCCCACTCTGCCTGGCTTTTAAGATGAAAAGAAGATTGAAGACTTAGTGAACTATTCCTAATATCATCTGTTTCAATAAAGTGCAAAAGTGGTTTAATAACCAGCATATTCATTTTAATGGAAATCATGACAGTGGGATATTACAGTATAATGGGACTGGATCTAACTCAATAATTTGCCACTTCATCCTTGACAGAGAATTTGGAATATGTCGCAGAAAGCTGACCATGCAGGAAGAAAGGCTATCTGAAGGAGAGGGACTATTGCATTGACCAAAGATCTTAAGGCTTAAATTGTTCCTTTTTATAAAATTGTTATTTCAGTATAATTTGTTCCCCTGGTTCTACTCCCTTAATTCTGAATCGGTTCATATAAGTCTTCCCAGACTTCTCTGAAACTAATCCCCTTCATCATTTTTTTTTTTTTTTGCCTTTTGGAGAGGGGAAGGTAGAACAGTTGGGGTTAAGGGATCCTTCCTCATTTCTTACAGAACAATAGTATTCTATTGCAAACATATACATATCCATATCCATAATTTGTTCAGCCATTCCCTAGATGATCATCAATCCCTTAGTTTCCAGTTCTTTGCCATCACAAAAAAGTTGCTCTAAATATATAATATGGGTCTTTTTTCTCTTTCTTTGATGTTTTTACAATGACCAACTGTGATTTCCCAGGACTGTTGAAGAAATATTCTACCCATTCTTGACAGAGAGGTGAGGGACTCAGCTTGAACAATGAGACATTCATTTTTAGACCTGGCCAATGTGGGAATTTCTTGACTGTGTGTTTCTATTACAAGAATTTTCTTTTTCTTTTTCCCCCCAATGAGGCGGAGGGAAGATGTGGAAGGGAAAGGAAAAAAAAGATTGTTAACTGAAGAAAAATAAAATTAAATGAAAAAGAATAATAATGGATAGAGACTAGACCCATTATTTTACTGGTGGAGGGAACTTCCAGACAATGAAAATCCCTCCATGAATGCAGGTGGCCACTGGGTCTGTCTCCCAACCTCACAGACTTGCCTGGGGTACCTAGAGGATTTGCAGAGGGTTCTCAAAGACAGTATGTGTCAGAAGGAGGACTTCCTTACCTCCAAGCCTGGCTTTCTAACCATAATGCCATGCTTTTTAACTTTCTAAGTATGTAGTTTGAGGATTCAAATATTCAAAATGTTTACTATCACCTTCTTTGCCTTTTTGATAATAAAAAGAACCGCTGTCATTAATACAGCTCTTTAAACTTTGCAAAAACACTTTTAATATGTTTTTTTACTTGATCTTCACAATAGTCCTGCATGGTGGGTTCTATTATTATACCCATTTTGAAGATCAGGAAACAAGCTGGAAGAGTTTAAGAAATTTGTCCAGGGCCACACACTTGTCACAAGTGGGGCTTAAACCCATGGCTTACAGACTGCAGAATTGGTTTTTTACCCACTAGACAATTCTGCCTGTAATATTTTCTAGTAACATTTAAAAATCTATTTAATATTTCTCAATTGTCAAATGTGGCTATCATTATAAATCTCTGCTTTTTTACCTGGGACTCAAAGCCGAAATTCTGGGTTCTGTGTGGGAGGCTTCTAAGTAACGTTTTTTGTCAATGTCCCCATCCAGGATTTCCCCTGGAAACAGCCAAATCTGGCTTATTTTTCTTGCAATCGTCCAGGTGTCTTTAGTTCTTTTGCCAGAACCAAGCTAACAAGAAATGGAATAAAACAAATTTGTTACATGCATCAGTAAATACAAAAAGGACTCATTTCTCAGCCCATAGACAGTCAAGAAAACTCTCTCCTCCACTGGGTTAGAGATTCCCCAGGGACCTAGAGAATCACTCTAGATTTAGAGAGCCGTCCTGATGTTGAAATACCCCTCAGCCAAAAAAGAAAACCCAGCCACAAACCCAAGGTTATTAAGGAATAAAAAAAATAAACCCAAACAACCCAAGACCCTACCTTTATAGTGAGCATCATTCCTCTTGGAACCTATACAGGGCTCTTGACTTATTTTGCTACCTTGGAGTTAAAGCCCTCCCCTGCCAATCCCACCTCCCCAACCAAGGAAAAGAACTTGGGCTTCCAGAGAGGCCAGAAATCAAGCAGACCTCTTTTCCCTTCTGTACTTATACTCTTTGAAGAACTCACAATGCCAGGTTTGCTCCTTTCCCATTATGCCTCAGAGTGGTCCAGGGATTTCTTCATCACTACTGTCCCCTAGCAACTGCTCTGTTGGAAGTTTCAAAGCTCTGCCATCCTGTACTCTGTTTCTCTGGAAGTCACCCTGCTGTTGCTTCTGACCCTTCTTTGGGAGGATGTCATTGCTTATTTAGGAGACTTCCTAGGTCAATATGCCTCAGGGCTAATCTATATATTTGAATTTTATTGTTAGTCAAGCTCATTCCCCACCAATCTGGCTGGCTGGACAAAAGGGCTCCTTGGGCTGCTGTTATGATTTTTATAATTGACTACCTGTAGGCAATTCTGATCCCTGTCCTTCACTCCCAGATGTGTTAGGGTAAATGAATTCCATTAACCTCTTCCCAGCTCAGGGTATAGTTTGGATGCCTGGTCAGTGTCTTCTGCAAAGTCTCTGACTTTTTGAACTCCTCTCCAATTACCTTTCCAACCCCTTCAGTCTCTACCTCCTACATTCCTCCCTCACCCCATCCTATGCCTAGTCAGTAACTAGGTGAAAAATCACCTTGGGGGTTCAGATAAGCCTCAAGAGGGTCTTAGAAGGGAAACAGCCACAGGCATTTCTGCTCCCACAGAAAAGACCTCATTTCAAAAAACCACAGAAATGTCCTCATTTCACCTGTATTGTAATAAATGTGATGATATGAGGCATTGCTAATATGAACTAGTAACTATCACATATTAGTGAAAATTAACAAGGTTTAATTTAATTTAATTTAATTCAATTAATGACAGGCAATGTCCCTTAGGGTATTGGACTTGGAGTTGAGAGGATCTGGGTTCAAAATTTGCCTCAGAGAATTACTAGCTATGTAACTCTGGTCAAATCATCTAACCTCCATGTGCCTCAGTTTCCTCAAATATAAAATAAAGGTTTGGATTTAATGGCCTTTTAGGTACTTTCCAGTTCTAGATCTATTATCAATTTAACAAACATTTATTAAGTACCTAATGTGTGTAAGGGCAGTTAGGTGGCCCAGTGGACAAAGTCCTGGGCCCGGAGTCAGGAAGACCTGAGTTCAGATCTGGACCTTAGAGACTTACTTGCTATGTGAAAATATGGCAACTCAAAAAGAGAAGTTCAGGGAAGGCCAAGTCATTTAGATCTCTTTGCCTCAGTTCCCTCATCTGCAAAATGATCTAGAAAAGGAAATGGCAAACCACTTTAGTTTCTCTGCCAAGAAACTCCAAAGGGGATTACAAAGAGTGAGATAGAACTGAAATAGCTGAATAACAACAGCAACAGAATTTGTGTAAAGGTTTGTGCTAAATAATAGGGGGTCCAACATATCATAGGAAGAGTTCTGAGTTTGTAGTCAGAAGATGTGGGTTCAGATCTTGACTGTCACTGCTTCTATAACTTTGAACACATTTACTTCACTCTCTGGTGCAATGTTTGTTCATCTGTAAAATAAGAAGTTTAGACTAGATGACTGTAAAGCCACGCACAAGCAGCTCTATGGAAGAATGCTACTATGAACAGCTTTTAAAGTTCTTACACAATATAGTGAACACTCTATTTATTCAATAACAAATCAGAACAAAACATTCACAGTAAATCAAGGTACAGCATTCACAACGTTACAACTTATCACAGATAATCAAAATATAGCATTCACAATAACTTATCACAGAAAATGGCCACATAGTTTTCACCACAGTGGTCACACAGTTTTGAACAAAGTATAATCATTTAGTCAATCAATCACTTAGTAACTCAATCATTCAATCATCCTTAAGGAGGGTCACAAAATACAATAGTCAAAGATCTCCACTCATGGGGCACACTAAGTTACAATATCAGTCACTACTCAGCACTCTCCTAAGAGGTTGTATAAAATACACAGGCCATCTACCCCTCAGTCACAAATAAGTTAAAATCTTCTCAGTCAGCACACAGTATCCAAGTAAAGTTTTCTTTCATCTTGACTTGAGGCTGGCTCTCAGCTTCCATGGTTCCTCTTCCATGGTCCCAGCTCCAACTGTCACCTGGATTCAAAGGCAGGCAGCTCCCAGTTCCTTGCCCAGCTCCTTGTACAGATCCTTGTCCAGTTCTTTGTCCAGTTCCTATTCCATATTGAAGCTCAGTGTCCAGTCCACCTCAAGTCCTTCACAGTTCCTGTTTCTGGGAAGACAAAGCTTTACAGAGCCACAATAATATTCATATACATTGCCAGCATCATCATCAATTCACTATCTGCCTGTGAAATCAACTCAGACCCAGAAACAAGGTCTGACAACTCAACACAAATTATCAACATAGAAATCAACACAGACCCACAAACAAGCTCCAAGAGGTCAGCAAAAATCATCAGTAAAGTCCCAGGACCTCCAAAACCCTCCTCCAGGACTTTTCCTCCAGAAAATCTTCTTTCAGGGCTTCCAGTAAGGTCCCAGAGCTTCTGTACAAATTATCATAAACAAACATCAACACAGACAGAGCAGACAAACAGAGTGCCAGATACGACAAGTTTTCTCCTTCTTGACTCCCCCACCACAAGAGTCTTCTTCTCAGTTCTGCTGTCTCTAGCCTTGAGGCTTTCCTTATATAGTCATTAGCTCCTCCCCAGGAATTCACAAGTTCTAGGGATCTCAAGTTGTGGAATTTACACATTCTGTTTCTTAACAAACTGAAACAAGGTGTTAATTCAATAGCTGAAACTAGGTGTGAGCTACTTCTGTGTTTGCCATTACAATGACCTCTTGGGTCTCTCCTTGCTCTGAATCTGTGATCTATAATCTAATGAGAAGGTAGCACTACTTCTAGGGCTACTCTCAAGTCCCACTGGAGCTGACAGTGGTCCTCCCCAAAGGGCAGCTGACTATCACTACTCAGAGTTCTATGATAACTCTACAGGTTGCTGGGGTTACTAATAGTGTCATTCATGAACACTGTGCTTTCCATTAATCAGCCAGATTTAATGAGCTTTTTAAAAAGGAGTATTTATTAACTAAGTAGGCACACCAAGAAAAGTTCTTACGGAGATATCCCCACAGCTGGGAGTGTGTTGTTGTTATTCAGTCACGTCTGAGTCTCCATGACCTCATTTGCGGTTTTCTTGGCAAAGATACTGGAGTATTTTGCCATTTCCTTCTCCAACTCATTTTATAGATGAGGAAACAGAGGCAAAGAGGGGTTAAGTGACTTTCCCAGAGTCACACAGCTAAATAAGAGTCTGAGGCCAGATTTGAACTTAAGTCCTCCTGAATCCAGGCCTGGCACTCTATCCACTGGGCCACCGAACTGCCTCAATTGGGAGTGTAGTTCTCCCCTTAAACACACAAGATCCCCTAGGGAGAATGGGCTCAAACTTAGCAACATAGCCAAAGGGTAAAGTCTCCATTCTTGGCTACCAGAAGTCCTTTCCTCCCTTTGTGAAGCCCTCATGAGGTATAGCTCTCATCTGGGCTCTTAGGTCAGGGTCTTTGTAGAGCCTGAAGCTGCCACTTCTCAGTGTGTCTGTCTAGTTCATCCTTGTTGTGTATATATCTGCTGCTGAAACTCCAGACCACTTGAAGTTCTCAAAAATATTGCCTGGTGTATTTAAGTGGTGGGAAAGGTGGAGGGGAGAGTTAAGGGGAGAGGGAGGGAGAGAGAGAGAAAGGGAAGAGAGAGAGAGAGAGAGAGAGAGAGGGAGAGAGACAGGCAGAGACAGAGACAGAGAGACAGAGAGGGAGAGAAAGATGGACAGAGACACAGTGAAAAATAGAGACAGAAATAGGGAGAGAGAGAGAGAAACAGAGAGACAAAGCAGAGACACAGAGACGGAGATAGAACTAGAGAGAGAGAGAGAGAGAGAGAGAGAGAGAGAGAGAGAGAGAGAGAGAGAGAGAGAGTAGAGAGAATTTTCTGCAGCTCTTCTCATTCCCTCTAAGGAGTTCTTTGTTATGGATTCAACACCACTCAACTGGCCTGCATATGGAATTGGAACGTGAGATGTGTTTATCTTTAGTCTCAAAAAGACTCTTCAGAAGGTATTGATTGGGGCTAGGGCAGGCAGATGACTGGAACCCTGGCTTGTCTCATACTTAGGTCCAAAGATGTTTTTGGTTCTTTTAACCAATCATAAGATATTTTATGTGTGGCATCATTTGTTTTCATCTAATGACCCAAAGTTCCTATGATCCTTTCAGAATGGTTAAGAACTTATTCACACCTAGTTTACTCTTGACTAATTGATTCAACAAAAGTGTTTCTTTCTTTCTGTGATGACATTATTTAAGGTGGAATAGAAATCTTCATCTTTATAACAGCATCAAAAAAAAATTCTTGCTGACAAAGAATTTGCCTTCTATTTGCTTTCATCTTCTTGTCTCTAGAATTTAGCATAGAAATCACTTACTGAATTTATTTTAATGATAACTCTCATTTATGTAATTTTGAGTTTTTCCAAAGATTTACCTCAAAATCACCCTGACAAGCAGATAGTACAAATATAGTTATTCTTTCCACATCTTGACTTTCCCCATAGAAGTTTCTATATATTACCGGTAGACATAAGAAATGAAATGGGAATTGGGGGGGAATTTTGCAGAAGGTGTGACACAGAGCCTATGACCAATTATGTAAACCCAAATTTTATAATAAGTTACAATATAGGGGAGAGGGAGGGAGAGAGAGAGAAAGAGAAGAGAGAGATAGGGAGACAGGCAGAGATCAAGGCAGAGACAGAGACAGAGAGACAGAGAGGGAGAGAGAGATGGACAGAGACAGTGAAAAATAGAGACAGAAATAGGGAGAGAGAGAAAGAGAAACAGAGAGACAAAGCTTCTCTGGTACAAAGGGAGGGCCTAAAAATTTGATTCAGATTTTCCAGATAGCAGGGTTCCCATACCCCTAATCCCCTCAATGTGGAAGGGATAACAGTATTATTATCTCTATTTTACAGTTGTAGAAGCTGGGGGTCTGAAAGGTTTAGTGTCTTCGTGCATGATCACTTATCTATTAAGTTACTGAGGTGGAATTTGAACCCAGGTTTTTTCCAATTCCAGATCCAGCACTATGTACTCTACTGCACATGGCATTATAATTAATTGGTTTGAATTGATAGCATTGGACTGAGACCAATCTGCAGTGGCCAGGCCAGGTGTTCTCCAGATGAGAACACTGGCTTTCTTATAGCTCTGAATCAGAAAGCTATTCAAAGGCCAGAGCTACCTACCCATGTGTCTCTTCTATGACAGAGAGGTACACACAACAAGAGAAAGTCCAAGCTGGACAGAAACTGCTGAAATTCAACTGCGCCTGATGTGGTGAGAACAGGAATTTCTGTAGCTGATAATTACACTTTTGTCTGGTACTTTATTACAGAAATTTGATGCTCTTTGTTGGTTGTAAGAATAAGTACATTGTTATTTGAATTGAATTGCTGGTCATTTAAAAAAAAAAGTTTTTATTTTGGTAAACAAACCTAGGCATGGAACAAAATAGGTGCCAAGAAGAATCCTTCCAATCATCCATTCTATTTGGTTACTTAGATTTTAACAGCAGGGATTCTTGCTGCTTCCTTCTGTTGTTGCTGTTCTTTTAATTTTGTTGTGTTTTATTCTGTTCCCCCCTTCTTGTCACCATCCTCCCATCCCCATCAGTAAGTAACCTAGACTTGTCACTGGCCATTTCAATTTAGCTTGTAAAATTACACAACTCAGCTGAGCATCTAAGGATGTACCAGTCACCTTCCCTTGCACATCACAATGACATTCTCAGGAAATAGTGGCTTACTTCAGGGAAATACCCTCTTTATGTAACTATATTCCCTTCAAGTTCTGTCCTCTATAGAGAAATGCTTGTTCCCTCTCAACACTGTGGTAGCAAATCTAGAATCCCAGAATTTCTGAGTTGAATGTGTCCTCAGAAACCATTTGGTCCGATAAATATATAACCTAATAGGAATTTCTTCTCCACTTCCTCCCCATCTATCCCATCCCTAACAATTATTCAGTCTCCCATGGATGACCTCTAGCAATAGAGAATTTACTACCTCCTAAGATAACCCATTCCACTTTTTGACAGCCCTCATTCCTAGGAATTTTCCTGCATTATTGAGTCTATTATCTGCTTCTCAGCAATGCCATTGCCTCTAGGATCAAAGGACTTGGATTCAAATCCTGCTTCTGATTTTTGTTGCCTGAGAGACCTTAGACAAATGCCTTTGCCTTCCTGGGTCTCAGTTTCCTCATCTGTAAAATTAAAAGATTGGATTAGATGGCCTTTGAGGTCCTAAATCTATGATCCTTTGGCCCTATGACCTCCCATTCATTGTTCTTAGTTCTCCCTTCCAGGTTCAAACAGGGATTCAGACTATAGATTCTAGCAGCTTGAGGTTAAGGGGTCAAAAAAAAAAGTAACACCACAAACCTTGAGTTCATCAAACCCTAACCACACTTCACCCCCATCTCCTCTTCATGTTTCATTTTAATCCTCTCGCCTCATTTCAGGAAATCTTATGCTACCCATTTCCTCCTTGTTTGCACTTTGATTGTATTCTTAAGATTAACCCATCATTAGCTCAGTAATGCACCAGTGCCCAGCATACCAGGCCCTGGAGGCTCATTTAAGCCTTTGTGTATTCTTTGGTCCTCCCCAACACACTACACCCCACCCTTCCCCCTCTTGTGGTACTTGTGTGAGAAGTTCAAGTTCATTTTTCAACTCCAAACCCACGTGGAAGGCACATCTGCACTTGTCAAAACAAAAGGATTCCAATCCAAAGTAGTCGACATGTGATATAAAAATGTCAACCCATCAATCAACAGGCACTTATTAAGAATCTATTATGTTCCAGCTTGTGTGCTTGATTCTAGGGATGAAAAGAAAGATATGAAACAGTTCTTGCCTTGGAGAAGCTTACATGTTGTTGGGAGAGAAAACACATCCATGTGAAAATGTGTATGAAATTCGGAGGGAGGACTGGACCCAGATTTCAATGGCATAGAAACTTCCATGTGAGGAGAGAGACAGAGACTCCCTCTGCCACTCTAGGTTGGTACCTTCTCTGCATCTTAGTTTTAGAGATTTGAGTAGAATACTGATAAGTTCAGTGAGTAACTTGCCCAAGGTTATACAGTCAATATGTCTTTGTTTTGTTTTGTTGTCATTTTTTTGGAGGGGGAAAGGTAGGGCAATTGGGGTTAAGTGACTTACTCAAGGTCACACAGCTAGTAAATGTGTCAAGTGTCTGAGGTCACATTTGAACTCAGGTCCTCCTGACTCCAGGGTCGCTGCTCTATTCACTGTGCTGCCTAGCTGCCCCCAATCAATATGTCTTTAATGGAGGACTTGAATACAGGTTTTCCTACCTCAAATCCAGCTTCAGGCACTTACAGCTATGTGACCCTGGGCAAGTCACTTAGTTAATACAATGGATAGAATGTCAGGACACGATTCAGGAAGATGAATTCAAATCCTCCATCAGATGCCAACTAGTTGTGTGACCCTGGGTAAGTCACCTGGGACATAGAAGGAGCTTAATAAAGGCTTATTCTTCTTTCCTCCCTCTAGGAATACAAGGTAATTTGGAGTGGCAGGAGGGATAGAGAACAAGAAAGGCATCATGTAGAAGGTACTACTTGAGCTTATTTTTGAAGGTAACAAAGATTCTAAGAGAGCACGGAGAAGAGGGGGTACAGTTGGATGAGGGAGATGGTCATTAAAAAGTCATGGAGAATAGAAGCAGAATGTCTTGCATGGGAACGAGAAGATGACCAGAGTAGACTGTAGAGGGCAGAAGGGTATATATAAGGTGGCTGGAAATATAGGTTGAGGTCAGGTCACAAAGGGCTTTAAAAGTCAAACAGAGGTATTTCTATTTGATCTCAGAGGCAATTAGGAGCCTTTGGAGCATTTGAGTAGGGGTAGGACATAGTCAGACTGTGCTTTAGAAATATCATTTAGGCAACTATATGGAGAGTAGATTGGAAGAGAAGAAAAATCTTTAGGCAAGGAAACAAATCATCAGCATACTGGATGAGTCTGAGCGAGAGGCGGTCAGGCCCTGAACTAGGCCTGAACAGGCTGTGTGGGTAAGGAGGATGAATAGGAAAGACTTAGAACTGAGAAGATTGGGTAACCAATGATTGATATGAGGGACGAGAGAAAGGAAGGTGTTCAGGATAATATTATGGCTTTTAACGTGAGTGACTGAAAGGTTGGTGATGCCTTTGACAGATAAAGAAAAGTCAAGAAGAGGGCTGGGTTGAGGGAGTTTGAAGGGTGGGAGATGATGAGTCTGCTATGAACATGTTGAGCTTGTGGCACTTATAGGATAGCCAATTTAAGATGCTTAATAAGCAATTGGCAATGTTAGTCTGGAGTTCAAGACTAACACCAGGACAGGCATAATCAAATCAATAAGCATTTATGAGTATTTGTTGGGTGCCAGTCATTGTGCTAAGCAGGTGATACAAAGAAAGACAAAAAACAAGTCCCTTCTCATAAGGATTTTATTGAGTCTTTTCAGTTGAATCTGACTCTTTGTGACTCCATTTGGGGTTTTCATGGCAAAGATGCTGGAGTAGTTCACCATTTCCTTCTCCAGTTCATTTTGCAGATGAGGAAACTGAGGTAAAGAGGGTTAAGTGACTTGCTCAGGGTCACATAGCTGTAAGTGTCCGAAGCTGGATTTGAACTCATGAAGATGAATCTTCCTGATTTCTATCCACTGTGTCTCATAGCTGTCCGCCCAAAAATCTTATTCTCCAATGGGGGCTATGGAAACAACTAATTAGGTACATCTAGTGGATATGGAGTAAATGGAAGCCATTAGCAACTGGAGGGAAAGGGGAAGGCCTCCTGGAGTAGATGAGACGTGAGTTGAATCTCAGAGAAAGTCAGGAAAACAAAGACATAACAGTGAAAGGGTAGAGCAGCCAGGCATGGGAGACAGCTAATGCAAAGGAATGGAGATGGAAGATGGATTTTCATGTCTGAGGAACTGCAAGTGTGCCAGTATTGCTGGACCACAGAGGATGCAGGATATTAAATAGAGTAAATCATATGAAAACTGGAATGATAGGATGGATCCAGGTTATCAGGTGCTTTAAATGCCAAACAAAGGAGTCTGTATTTGATTTTAGATGTAATAGGGAAATAATTGAGTTCATCCATTCAATGGTTAATGTGATCAGACATTTTACATTTTATATTTATACTGTATAAAGATCACTTAGCAGGTGGCTGGTGGATGGATTAGAGTAAGGAGAGACCTGAAGCAGGGAGACTGTTTAGAAGTCTATTGCAATGATTGCAGGTGTATAACTTATATCAAATTGCTTACCCTCTCGAGGAGGGGGCGAAGAAGGAGAGAGAATTTGGAACTCAAAAAAAAAATTTAAATGAATGTTAAAATTTCTTTTACATGCAATTGGGAGAAAATAAATTTTTTTTAAGTCTAAGGCAATAGTCTAGGGGAGAGGTGATAACTTTGAGTGAAGAGGAGGAGAAATATATGAGAGATGTAGTAAGAGTAGAAAACAAGCTTTAGTGGCAGGTTGTGTTGTGGAATGAGAGAGAGGAAGATGATGATGTCAAGATGGCAGGTGAGTGGGGAAAATTGTGGGGCCCTCAACAGTATTAGGGAAATTTGGAGGAGCGGTGGTTTTGAGGGGAAAGATAATGAATTCTGTTTTGAACTTGTTGAGTTTGAGATGCAATTGGGATATCCAGTTCAAGATATTTAAAAGGTAGTTAGTGATGGGGTACTCAGATGTGGAGCTCAAAAAAGTCAGTCAATGGACATTTATTAAGTACCTACTATGTGCCTGGAACTGTGCTGAACATTGGGGTTACAAAGAAAAGCAAAAGACAGTCTCTCCCTTTAAGGAGCTTCCATCCTAATGGGAGAAACAACATGAAAACAACTGTGTGCAAACAAGCTACGTGCGGAGAGAAGAGAGACTAGACCTTGGAATCATCTGCATAGAAATAATCATGGGAGCTGATGAGGTTACCAAGCAAAATCACATAGTGGGAGAAGCGGACCCAGGACAGAACTTTGGAGAACAGCTTCATTTAGTGGGCATGACATGGATGAAGGACAAGCAAAGGAGACTGAAAAGGGGCTGTCAGATGGGAAGAGAACCACGTGTCATGAAAACCCAGAGAAAAGATTATCTGTGCAGAGGAGGAAGGAAATAAAGCATTTATTAAGTACTAAGTAGCAGCCACATTTCTAAGCACTTTACAAAATGTTATCTCATTTAATCCATACAATGACCCTGAGAGGTAGGTATTATTATCCCCGTTTTGATGATAGGGAAACTGAGGTAAACAGAACTTAAGGACTTTCTCAGCTAGTAAGTGCCTGAGGCTGGATCACCAGGGTTATAGGCTGCTGAGAGGTCAAGAATGACCTTTTAATCTAGGATTGGATTAAGAGATCATTGCAATTTTAGAGAGGACAATTTCAATAAAATGAGTCATTAACTAGTGTAGCACTATTCATTTGATAGGGAAGCTGTCTGCAGATATGATATCTAATCACCTGACTACATTAGTGAGTCTTATTTTTGCCTTCCATGTCTTATGTCCAGCACTTTGAGTCTGGGCCTTGGTGTGCTGAAAGCTGTGGGCCACTCTAAGTAAGCACTGGCTTTACGCAAGCCAGGTTCAGCCATAGGAACTTCTCACAAACATGTTCTGGCTCATGCCCCAACCCAGAGTTTCCCCTGGAAGCATCAGGATGTGGTTCATGATAAGGCCTCTATAGAAAAGCTAAAGAACCATTAGTGGTAAAGTAGAACCTTGGGCCAAAAAATGCATCAAATATAAAACAAGTTCAACTTAATCTGACAAAAGCAAACAAACCAGCAAAGACTAGTCCCTAAGTACATAAACAGGCTAAATACTTCCTTTTCCTTGTTGGACCTACATCTTTTCCAGATTTCTGTGTAATTCTATAAGCTGGTCGAGTATTCACACTCCTCCCTTTTCCCCTTCTCTTCCCCTGCCCCCCAATGACAGAAAGCACTTGGGGGTGCTTGACCCTTTCCTCTGGACAATAACAGTTTGCATTAGTCTCAATATTGATGAAATGCAAGGTCTGGATTACTCCTTCCCATTGTGATCTTTTATTCCTTGTTACATAACTTCTCTTTCTGCTTGGTCTTGAAATTTCTTTACCAAGTCCAGGAATTGTCAAGGAATTCCTCTTCTGTTCTGAGGATACTTGGTCTCAGGATTGCTTCACATGTTCAGAAAACCATCTCTGTCATTCTACTGGGAGCTTAGGTTCCTGGACCTTGGTCGAGGGGCTAGTCACTATCTGGCTACAGTACAAGTCCCTGGTGTAACCCATAGCCCAGATTCAAAGTGCTGTACACAAGGTTATGTGTCCACATAGGAGGCAAAAATAGCCCCCCTGTTAAAGGAATCAAGTGATTAGGTATTATATTTGCAATAATGTTTTCCTTCACTCAGAGACACAATCTTTCCTTCCAGGGGACCTAATATAAGCATCTAGGCAGAGTTCCTTTACTATTGGTCTCTCTCACCCAACTCTGACTCTGCCTGTCCTTGTGTCTGCTCTCTCTCTCTTTTAAAGGTGAAGCCTAAGGTCAAGGCCAAGCTATGATTTGAACAGTGATGGTCAGATGTGGTATTAATGGGAATGTTTCCTTCTAGTGCAAGGAGAAATCATTAGTGCTAACACAATTGGTGCTAACATCACTGAGTCATAGGGACCAGGGACTGGAAGGGAACTCAGAGGCCACTCATCTTAATCCCCTTATTTTAAAGACATTGTTTGTCCTTTGTTTTCAGAGAGGACCAATGACATCATGGGGAGTTGACTTGTGTGTGAATTGGAGTTAAGTGAGGCAAAGTTGCACAAAGTCATTATCCTGAGTCATTGAAGTCCAGTGGCAAAACAAAAGTCAAGAAGGCTGGTGATGACTTAGGATGCACAGGATGACCTTGGCATCTTCCACGTTTAACCAAGTTCTAAGCCCTCCACGGCACCTGCTTCAGCCACATTCATGGCCATTTGAACAAACTGTTCTCATCTGCCCATTCCACTGGGGGAAGTCTTCACATGCTTGGGGTAGACACCCCCTAACTCACTGATGGGTTTGAGGCCTATTTGTTACCTTCATGCTGGTTTAGCCCATCTGCCACACTGAAGTGTGGCCACTGCACATGCTACAGTTTGTTGAAGCTGCAGGTGAGAGTTGGGTGAAAGGAAGACACCAAAGGTGGATGAGTTGCCCTGAAAAGGGCTCAGTAAGTCCTCATTCCAGAGGTGCTGGTCCTCCCTGAACACCTCATGCACCCCTTTAAAAGATAAGAAAACTGAGGATGAGGGAAGTGAAACAGTATGTCCAAGGCCACACAGATGGTAAGATCTAGGTAAGATTTTAAACTTTTGTTTTGCCACTGGACTTCAAAGACTGACCCAGTACAATGCCTAGACATTCACCCCTTATACTCCAATATAGGGCCATGATCCATAGTATTAATTTAAACCTAAGGTGGTATTAAATAAGAGCTAGCATTTATAATATAGCACTTCAAGATTTGCAAAGTACTTTATATATGTTAACTCCTTTGATCTGCAAAACAGCCCTGGGGGGTAAGTGCTATTATTATCTCTATGTTACAGATGATGAAACTGAGGCAAACGGATTCAGTGACTTTCCCAGGGTTACATATTCAGTGAGTGTCAGAGGCAGGGTTTGAACTCAGTCCTTCCTGAGTCCAGGTCCAGTGTATTACCTAGCTACCTGGATTAAATGAATCCAAATGAGATCAGCCTAAATTTGCCTCTCAGAATTCAACATCTGGATGGCTTGAAGCAGGTCCAGCACAGTTACACATTTTCCCTACCTGTGTGCATTCCAGAAAGAGGTTGATCAGGTATAGCATGAGATTTAAGTTTTCTGACTGCATTTGAGTTTTCCAGAGGAAAGTCAAGATGCATTTAGGAGGCTGCTAATCCTCAAGTGTTCTCTGCGTCTTCAGCACAGTACATGGATTAGCCAACATCTTGGTGTTCCTTTGAATTCTAAGCTCCAAATCTATTTCTCCTTTTCCCAAATGACTGAAAAAATGGTTTGTACCAGCTGGTTTGTGCGTGTGTGTGTGTGTGTGTGTGTGTGGGACAGACAGACAGAAAGAGACAGAGACAGAGAGCACCAAAGGTTCCAATGGGTCTGATTGGATACAACCGCTACAGGGAAGGCCAGGACCAGTCAGTCTCCCATACTGTAGAGATCAGAAGTAATGCAAAGCCACTGTAACATGTGGCTGAATCAGTCCCACCCTGTGGGGATGGGAGGAGGGGAAAAGATAAAAGGATGTGACTTCTAAATGTTTGCCCTATTCCTGGAACACTGAACTGTTTCGAGACTTACAAGACGGCATTGTTCCCTGGATTTTCTCCTGTCCTTTCACTGAATGGAATCTCTGGTACAGATAATTAAGAATCTCCCCTTTCACATTACTTACAGGCGGGTGATGTATTATGCAAGATTTCTCAGAACATCCTATTTTATTACTAACCCAGCTCCACTGGCTCCTGCTTTGACCAGATATAATTAACGGCAACAAGGGCTTTCCAGCCTACAAAATTAATACTGAAAAGTCTGAAGTAGTGTCTTGATGACAGAAGGAAGATGCATTTCCTTATAATTTGCCTTTCAAACAGCCTGCTACATCCATTATCGGATCCTTTCACATGCAAATCTAGGAGTTGACTTGATATACGATCTTAATTGTGACTACTCAGGAAAGGAAATCACATCGGAGGCTGGCTTCCGGAAGCCCTCTTCCTTTTCACCTTTGCACTTAAGGTCAAACTAATATTTCTTAAATTTAAAAACTGTCTTTATTTGGGTTTTGTTGTTATTGTTCCCAGACTATTTGTTTTCATTCAACTCACTCAGTATAGCCGTGTGTTCTGCAGATTTATCTAATAGTGAAAAGGGAATGAATTTTCTCCCATACCAAAACTCAGAAAATCCCTTCCTGAAGACCTAGTGAATTAAGTACATACTCTAGTCTTGAAAATAATCAAAACAGTGACACAAGCTAAGGAGATCACAGAATCCCAGAGTTCAAAGGCATTTCAGAGGCCACTGTGTCCCAACCATAAATGAACAAGACTCTCTTCTATGACATTCTCAGGAAGTGGTTGTATATAGCCTCTGTTTTAAGACTTCCAAGTGAGGGGCGGACCGATGTCTTACAAAGCAGACCATTCCACTTTTGGACAGCTCTCATTGTTAGGATATTTTCTTTCTGTCATTAAGTCTAAATCTGCCTCTCGATATTTACCAGCAATTCCCCCTGCTTCCAGTTCAGTCCTCTAGGATAGGGAAATACAAGTGTAATCCCTCTTCTACAAGAAAGATCTTTAAATATCTAAGAAAGCAAACATATCTACCTTCAGTTTTCTCTTCTCAAAAGTCAACACCCCTTAACCAGATCTCATATGATAGGATGTTAAGGCTTTTGTTATGCTGATTGCCATGCTTAGAATTCTCTCCAGGTTATTAATGTCTTCCTAAAAAGTGGTCCCTAGACTTGCATACAATACTCCACATGTGGCCTGACCAGGTTAAAGAACAGTGGGATTATTACCTTCCTTGTTTAGGATTCTGTCTCTTTAAAGAAGCCTAAAGATTGCATTAGCATTTGTGTCTACCATGTTATAACGCTAACTCCTAGTGAGTTAGAGGCTGTTCAAACTCATAGGTCTTTTTCACACAAACTAATAGAGTTCTCTTATCCAATATTTATGAAGTTGACTTTTTAAACCCATGTAGAATTTTGCATTTGTCACAAATAAATTTTATCTTTTTAGATTTGACCTATTACCCTAGCTTGTCTAGAACTTTTGGGATCTGTGCACTATTCCACTCAGCTTTATGCAGAGATTTGCTGGCAAATGTTTTTTTTTTTTTTTTGGGGGGGGGGGGGGGCAGGGAATGTAAAGTACACAAACTTTTATTTTAATTATGCATTATTAATGTTTTTTTTTTTTTAATTTTTTTTTTTTTTTTTTTTTTTTTCTTTTTTTTTATGTGGGGTTTTGTTGTATTTTTTTTTTTTTTTTTGGGGGGGGGGGGGAGGGCAGGGCAAGGAATGTACACATGACAAACTTTTAAGATTGTTATGCATTATTAATGTTTTCTCTATCACTTTTTTAAGTCTAGACAATGAACAAAACAATAAATCAATCCTTGTTTTATAACATTTGCCAATTTCTAAGGTATAAATGTTCACCCTGAAAAATTTAACAAGGTACTTGTGAGCCAGTACAAGCCAGCTCCAGCATACTATGGGTTTTATGTCATATTTAAAATTCTTAAGCATGAAATCTATGCCTTCATCCAAGACATTGATTAACTGTTGAACAGCAAAGGGCCAAGGGGAAATCACTCCACATCACTGGAGATATCCTTCCAGGATTACCTTAATCCCTGAAGTATCTGGCATCTAGCCTGCATTAATCTTGTTCAAAAGGATAAGAGAAGGAAGGAAGGAAGGAAGGAAGGAAGGAAGGAAGGAAGGAAGGAAGGAAGGAAGGAAGGAAGGAAGGAAGGAAGGAAGGAAGGAAGGAAGGAAGGAAGGAAGGAAGATATATAATGCATTTATTAAACACTTACTCTGTGCCAGACACTGTGAGAAGTTTGTTGGCTGTTTTATTTAAATTCAGGTATATTAAATGAAATAAACCAAGAGAGGGGAAGAGATGCTTGCAGTATCTGGGCATCAGTTTCTCTATTAAATGAAGGGACTGGCTTATCTGATTCTTTCAGGTTCCTTCTAGCTCTGGTATGCTATGATTTCACATTCCCAACCTAATTGAATGATGATGCTATTATTAAGATGATTAGAAAGGACTGGTGGCAATAAAGACCCTTAAGCAAGTTTTGCTTCCCCTCACTCTCCCTCCTACTTGCCTCTCAACGGTCTCTGACATTAATTGATATCCTTTTATAAGCTAAATTTCATGCTCTGTTGTCCCTTCCCCTTTTTCCCTCATTTTCTCTGTTCCCTCCATGGGAGACCTCCTCTGTAGCTGTCCCTACTTTCTCTCGCAGCTCTCTAAGGGTTTGGAGTAGTATTTGTTTCAGGGAATAGGGAGGAGCAGCCTCAGGAGAGTAGTAGAAGCTAAGGGTTCTGCATGGAAAGGTTTGAGAGTCACTCTGTGAAAGTGTTCTATTTGAAACTTTCGAAGATGAATGAAACCCGAGTTGATTATTCATTTCCCATTTGAGTCATGAGACAAAACTACAAGGTTTTATGAATAGAAACATTTTAAAGAAATAAGTGAAACATTTGATGGGTGATATGAAAAGGCTAAATCCTGATGGGCTACTCTGAGGTGTGGGGGGGGGGGGAGAGGAGAGAGGAAGGAGAAGAGACAGCTGATGAAATATTAATTAAACATTATGAAATTAATTAACATTAGGCCCAGACGAAGAAGCACTGCTTCTGAATACTAAGGAAAGAGTAATTAGTTCCCATATTGACTTGAGTCCTTACAAATGTTTAACTAGGAAGGGAGGCAAAAAAACATTCTTGCTTTGGGTTCTATTTAAAGCCCTAGGCCTTTGCTTAGGAAGAATGGGGCCTTCTAAGCTAAAAAAAGATGTTTTCAACAGTTATTCTCTCCATGCCCTTCAAATCCCCGTAGATTGTTTTCCTTCCTACCTACAGATGCTGTTGATTTGGCAAGCTGTTACTGTCTGCCTCGATTCACTTCATGGATTCCTTCCTGACAAATCTGGACCTCTAGCCCTGGGCTCCTTTGATGTTTCTTTTGTTTATATTCTCTATGACTGAGCAACATCCCCCAGGATTCAACATACCCAGAATCCTAAATACTGTTTTAGGGGTAACTTCCCACCTCCCTTATCCAATCTTTGTTTTGACACCTCAGACTTTTCAGTCTCATTCTTTGGCTGGACCCAATATTAATTCATTTTATAATGTTCAGTTGATATGCCATCTCTCTCTTTCCCCCATTCCCTCTCAACCTCTCTACCCCCCCACCTCAGAGAAGACCATTAGGACTTTGCCCTTCTATATCACCCAGCAAATATTCACTTGAAAATCTATTTTTAAAAAGGTGGTACAGTGGATAAAGTGCTAGGCCTGGAGTCAGGAAGACTTGACTTCACATCCATCCACAGACACTCACTAGCTGGGTTGTTGAGAAAATCAAATGAGATCATGTCTGTAAGTGCTTTCTATAGTGCCTGGCACATTGTAGAGGTGCTTCAGAAATACTTGCTCCCTTCATTTCACAGAATTAAAGAAGAAATTTTTGTCCTCCCCATTGTCTTGCCTTTATCTAGTTTAATACTTCCATTTTGCTGAAGAGAAGGCCCACAGAGTTAAACTGAGTTGCCCAAAGTCAGGGATCTCTGCTAACACACACTGCTACACCCTTGTTACAACAATTCAATGAGTTCCATTGTGTTTGTCCAGTCCTTTTTTGCTCCCTATGTGGGACACGAAGTACTCAATATAATATTGAAGCTACTAAAGGACAGAGAGCATATTTTATTCCTCACACCTTGCCCCTGACCCTCTTACAACACCCCATCTTGAGATGTTCTTAGGTGAAAGGAAGTATCATTTCTCTTTTTCATTGGAAGGACTTACATGCAGCCCACAATGGTTACATGAACTTTTGACTTGACATGAAATTTAATGCCCATTGGACCTCATAAGAGCTTTCCTGAACACTAGAGTTACATTGCTTCATGGTGTATTTAGGTTTTTCAGCATTTCTAGATCCGGTCAGCTCCTATTTTCTCAGAGACACTGACCAATGTCTTGAGACTGGTTCGTGATAGGATGTGTGGTTGAATTAATGCTGATGGAATCTTCTCCTATCCATTTCCTGTGACTAATGGTGTGGATCAAGGCTGCATGATGGGTTATGTTCAGTTCAGTCCATTTTTCACTGCAGGGCTTAGCAGTGAAATGTGACACTTGGGGCCTACCATTCATCTATATTCTCCTAGCTCACTAGAAGAGGCTTCTACTAGAAGAGGGGCAATGCTGTGAGCCTCCACAAACATCTTGAAGCCATTGTTCATAAACTGATGATGACTACAGACTATGAACATACATGTTCATACAAATACACTCAAGAACACTTTAATTTTTTTGGTAACTTGTGGCCCCAAACTGTGGCTCTCAGCATACGTGGACAGGGTTCAGTTTAAACGGGAATGGTATGCAAAACCTGCCTGTGCTACCACCACCCCTGATTTCTCTTAGGAGCATTAGAATTTGATTCATATTTCCCCCATCCTGGGTTACTTCTGACACCATCAGCAAGTAACTCATATCTAGCTAACTACAGAAATAGTAAAGGAGTCTTCATCTGCCATGCAAGCAATATGTTGACAATTATGACAATATGTTGAATATAGGACAAACTTTACTTAACTTGACAAAAATTGTGAAACAGAGAGGACTCATATTTGAACCTTTGTTGTTCAGTTGTTTCAGACTCTTCATGACCCCATTTGGGGTTTTCTTGGTAAAGTTACTGGAGTAGTTTGTCAGTTCCTTCTTAAACTCATTTAACAAATGAGGAAACTGAGACAGACAGGACCAAGTGACTTATCCAGGGTCACACAGCTAGTAAGTTCCTGCAGCTGGATTTGAACACAGGAAGATTCCTGACTTTCAGGGCTGGTACTCCATCCACTGAGCCTCCTAGATGCCCTGTACTTGAGCGACACAATAGCCAAACCAGTTATTCTTCCCTCTTTGTTGTGCCTCTATCTTTCCCAGGGACCTAAATAGTCCTCTCAATTTATAGTAGTTCCCTGTGGTTAAGGATGTTTCCCCACCTCACCTAAAAAAAAAAATGGAACAAGCACTTATTAAGTGTCTATTTTATGCCAACCACTAAAATACTTTGGAACAAAATCCTTTGTCCTCAATGAGCCTCATCTTTTCCCTTCAGTCCCCTTCTCATATATTCTCGTATAGTTCTACAGACTGGTAATATTTTTTTCTCATATTTGAGAGTTAGCCCCTTTCCCCAGGCCTTCATAGTTCACCTAACTCATAGTACCATTGAAGATAAATATCTTGGTTCGTTCCTTCACATTGTAGCTCTATTTCTTAATAACTCTCGGCCCCTGTTTGTCTTTGCTAGGTCCCAAAGCTTGGAGTTTTCTAATAATTACTCCTTTCTCCAGGAGATTTGGCTCAGGGTCACAGCAGTGCTCATAAACTCCTTCCCAGTGTCCAAGACATGTAGGCCCAGGATTGCTTCATTTGTCCAAGAACTCCTCAGTTGCCTTGCCAAGGTAACGCCACAGCTGTCAGCTCTTAATTTTGTGCTTTGGCTGAGAAATTCTCATCACTCTGCTCTCATTTCTAGGCATTACCGTCTCTGGGTCCAAATGGCTCCCTCCTTTCCTAAGTTCACATGGATTTTTGGAAGGACCCTGAATATGCATAGTCTTCTCCTCCAGAGAATTGAGTTTGAATTTCTGTAGCTTCTGAGTATCAACAGAGTGTATATACCTAAGTGGAAAAGGGCAAGAGAGACCTTGAGAAAGAGTTCCTGTATTATTTATGTCTGAAAATAGGCTCACTCTGCCTTCATGTGGTTTGGTACTACAGAGTATATCACTCATCTTCTAAGGATTGAGTCAATTGTCCCATTATAAATACAAATACTTCTATGTAGTAAGAAATTATGGGAATGAGGAATTCAGAAAAACATAGGAAGGTTTATCTGACTAGATGTAGAATGAAATAAGCAGATCTAGGAAAGTAATACACACAATGGCTACCACAACGTAAAGGAAAAGAACAATCAAACAATAAAAACTTATTATTACAAACCCATGACCAAAATGTCTCAAATAAAAAAATATACAACAAGGCATCTTCCCTTCTTTCTTGAAGAGACAGGGGACCGTGATTGTAGAATACTGCATATAACACAAGATTGATTCAAAATGTTGGTTAGTATTTAAAGATTTTTTTTCTTTCTTTTAAAAAAAATCCAAAGGCATGGCTCTCTGGGAAGGGGCAAGAATATAATGAGAAATGTAGATGATGTAGAAAGATATAAAGAAAAGTATATTTTTTAAAAAGTAGTTCAACTCTCAGCAATCAAAAAACCAATAATGGCTTCACACATCAGAGAATGCCAGGAGGGAAGAGGGATCCCTAACGCGTAAGGCTTCACCTCTGAGTTAGCTGTTGTTGAGTGCTGAAAAACGGATTACCTGCTTTTCTTTTTCAAAAAGGGAAGGTTCAATTCTGGAATACAATGAGACATATACTTAGAAGTGACAATGATTTTTTTTTAAAAGAAAAGGTTTCCATAACATTAATTTGTTAAAAGTGGGCAAGAATTTGGGGGAATCTAAAATAGCTGCTGCGGCGGCTGATGATGATGATGAAGGTTTTTCATTCCTAGATTTTAAAAAAATGTCAGTGTGGTTATTCTGTTCCTTTTGAATAATGTATAGGATTTTGTAACCATATTCTAAGCATGAGTCCAATTTCATCAAGCCTCAATGTAGCAGAATTACACGAGGATGTCTAGTTCATTGTTTATTATCCATACTTTCTCTATTTGTATATAGACGTCTGGGACAATGAATACTCTTACTGGCTCTTTTCTCCTTTCTCTTGAGAATTGCTTTCTCTTTCAATTCCCTTTCTATACTGAATTCTGTCTTATCTGACTTGGCAGTTTACAGTGAGCAGTTTTCTCCTTTATTCTTACTTTGGGGTTGAAAGTTCTCTTAATCATATTTTGTGATCTGCTTCCTGAACATTTCATCTCCTTCCACCTTTGGTTTAGGTAGTCTGTGGTCTATAGTAGGTAGTAGGTAATATGATGACAATGTCATCAAGGTTTCTCCATCCATTGGGGATAATTCAAACAAATAGACATTTGCCAGATGTTCTTAGAGATTACTCTTTTTTAAAGTGTTTCCAAACAAACCACAGTTTTAGTAACCTGTTCTAGAATTTTTCTAGACATCACCCTTTACCCCTTTTTTTTGAAAATTGGAAAATTTGCCCATCTCATCTTCAATACCTTTCCCTTTCTTCTAAATTCTTTAACAAGTACTGAAAATTATGTAATAACATTTGCAAGTTCTTCCAGTTCTCTAAAATGCATATAAATAATCTGAGTTTAGAAATTTAAACTCATTCCTATAATGTTTACATATCTCAGGCTTCAATTCCCCTATTCACTATTAGTTATACCCTTTGCAACTAAGTTGTCTTCCCTATTGGTGAAGACAGCAATTGAACAGGATTCTTTTCCTTTAAAAACAGTTTTTTCCTTAATTCTATCACCTTTGAAAATTATGGCAAAGAATCAGAGAACTTCAGAGTTGGAGTGAACCTCAGAAATTACTTAGTTCTATTCAGACCTAAACAGAAATTCTCTCTACAATATCCCTTACAATAGTCATTTAACTCCTGATTGCAGACCTCCAGCAATAGGGATTTCATTACCTACAAAAGCAATCCATTCCATTTTTTGATAACTTTATTTTAGGAAGGATTTTTGTTTTGGTTTGGTTTTTAGTTTTCCTTACCCTTCATCAAGCTGAGATTTGCTTCTTTCCAATTTGTAGCTAATGGTGCTGGTTTTACCCTCTGGGTCAATCAAAAAATTCTAATACATCTTTGATAATTACTTGAAGACGAGTATCCCATTCATTTCTTGTTCTTTATCTTACTCCAAACATAGTTATAAGTTTTCATTTTCTTCTGTTTTTTTTTCCATTGTCATGTTTTTGTTGTGTGTGGTTTTTTTTTTTTTAAAGCCTCAGTTCATTTTGGGCTTTAGCCTTCTTAATAGTCTTACAGAAAAAAAGCTATTATTTTGTATTCATTCATGAGTTCCATACAAATTGACCCTTTCAGCCAAGGGTTATATATACATTCAGCAAATATTAATATCAGTCAATCAACAAGCATTTATTAAGCTCTTACAATATGTGCTAAGCCCTAATGATACAAAGGCAGAGATATTGTTCCTAATCTCAAGGAACTCACATTCCAATGAGGGAGGCATGTAAAAAAAAAAAAAAGAAACAGCAAAAAACTCGGTACCTACAATAATAGCAGCATTAATAACTAACATTTACATGTTATATATATATTATATGTATACACACACACACACACACACACACACATATATATATATATATATATCACCAGGCACTGCACTAATTGCTTTACAATTATGATCTCATTTGATCCCCACAACAACCCTGCTATTATCATCCACATTTTACAGTGAGGAAGCCAAGGCAAACAGATGGTAAGTGACTTGCCCAGGGTTATATAGCTAGTAAGTATCTGAGGCTGGATTTGAACTCAGATCTTTCTGCCTCCAAGTCCCGAGTTTTATCCACTTGCCACCTAGCTTCCCACTGCACCATCTACATTCAGAGTAAATGGAAGGTTGTATGGTTGTGTGGTTTGTCCTAGGTCATCTCAGATGGAAGGTAGTAGCAGCAGGGGGATTGGAAAAGGTCTCTTTCAGAAGATGGGATTTTCATTGGGTTTTGATGGAAGCCAGGGAAGCTGGGAGGCAGAGGTGAGGAGTATTGTAGATGTGGGAGCACATAGTAAGGAAATACAGTGACATGTTTGAGAGATAGCAAGAAAGCAAGTGCCTCTGGATTGTAGGGTGTGGGCCCGTTATGAAGGGCATTAGAACAGAGGGAGCGGAGAGAAAATGAGGACACCTAATACAGATGACTTTCTCAAGAAAGCCATGAAGGGCAAGAGAATTGCTAGAGGAGATGGTCAAATGAAGAGAGGAATGTTTTGGGAAAGAGTAAAGATTAGACAGAAAGTAGGGAATTAGAGTAAGGAAGCCAGGTGGTGCAGTGGATAGAGCACTGGGCCTGGAGTCAGGAAAACCTGAGTTCAAATCCAGCCTCACACTTATCAGCTGTGTGACCCCGAGTAAAGCACTTAACTGTGTTTGCCTCAGTTTACTCACCTGTAAAATGAGCTGGAGAAGGAAAAGGCAAATCACTCCAGTATCTTTGCTAAGAAAACCCCCAAAAGGCATCACAAAGAGTCAGATGAAACTGAACAACAACAGTGAGAGAAGGTATGACAGGAAGAGCAGTCTGTTGGTTAAGGCAAGAGGAGAGGGATCAAGGGTACATGCAGAGGGGTGTGCTTTGACATGGAGGGGAGTCACCTTTTCATCAGAGACAGGAGCCAAGAAGAAGAGAATGGTGGAAGACTGACTGATGTGAAATGAGGAGGGAAGAAGGAGAGTGAGCAAATGAACTCAATTCTTGGTTGAAGTTTGAGTCTAGGTCCTCAGCTGAGAG
This sequence comes from Petaurus breviceps papuanus, assembly GCF_028583685.1. Classification (NCBI taxonomy): domain Eukaryota; kingdom Metazoa; phylum Chordata; class Mammalia; order Diprotodontia; family Petauridae; genus Petaurus; species Petaurus breviceps. The sequence continues at coordinate 1,016,175 of NW_027185779.1, read as the reverse complement.
GTTAAAGGAAGGGAATGTGATGGCATTTCCAAGAGGGACAAAAAGGTTTAGAATAGCCATGGTGGTGAGTGCAATAGAGAATTGGTCAGGGAGGTGTGAAGGGATTGGGTTGCTGCAGTTGAGAGCCACGTTGAGATGATGTACCATAACTTTGTAGTGGACTCACTCAGCAGTTTGGAGTTTTTCCTTTACAGCATGTAACTACCGTGTTTCCCCGATAATAAGACACTGTCTTATTAGTTTTTTGGACAGAAAAACACCAGAGGGCTTATTTTCAGGGGAGGGCTTATTTTAATGAACATTGACAGCAATTTTAATAAACAGGTAAATGTGAACAAAAAAATGTACCTTTATTCAATAAGCAAATCACTGGGGAAGAACAGGATGACGCGCTCACTGCTGCAGCTCTGATTGGATGCAGCTGGGAGCACGGTGTGCGTTTCGGGGGGGGACAGTGCATACAGAGGGTACCGTAATGTAGCATTTAGCGCAGGGGATCACCTTCACTACAGTAGCAATCTCAATAGGGCTTATTTTCGGGGGAGGGCTTATTTTAGAGGAATCTTACACAGTAAGGGGAGGGTTTATTTTCGGGATAGGTCTTATTATCGGGGAAACACGGTAGGAGGAAAGGGAGGCAGATGGTGAGAAAGGATTGTACTAGGTAATGTGGAGGATAAAAATACAATTAAGATGAAATCTCTGCCTTCAAGAAATTTATAATTTAGGAGGGATACTTTAAGTATAAAATAGATTGGCTTCTGTAATAGTTTAAATGCTAGTCAACAGGGACTTTGGTTTGTCAGACTTACGGGGACATACTTTGAAATGGTCTGGGATCTAGCCCACTCTGTCTCCAAGGGAGATTGTGATTTCCTCTTTGTGCAGAGGAAAAAGAGGACTATGATTGGACTATCAGTAGTCTGCTAGGGAAGAGGGAAGCAGGATCCAGGACACTTGTAGCCAGGCAAAGCTTACTTTTCTTTTTTTACCTACAAGAGGGGTATCAAGCTAGAATTATTTCTGGTTACTACATATCAGATATTTGTTGTCTAAGGGTGTGGTGCCTCTACAGAGATTGATGATAAAAAACAACTTTTCATGATCACTCTAAAGAAGAGGGTAACAACTTACACATGACCAATTTGGCTACCACCCACCAAAAGCTTGGTACACCAAAGGCAATCTCAGATAAGAAGTAAATCATTTATCCAAGAAACAATAAATAGACATCAAGGAAGATACACAAATTAGAGTTAGATGATGGAATAGACAAGAGTAAATGAAATCTGAGACAGGGGAATTAAGTAAAACTTCAGCTCTATCAAATATGGAATTATCTCCCTTGGTAAATCTACTTTCATCAGTGTCTGAGGGAAGATGGGGGGGTGGTGCAGATACTTGGAATCAAGGGACTTGATGGAGGCTGGCTTTCCCCCAACCCTTCACAGCAATCCCCCAGCCTCTATTCAAAAGTTTGTGCCTCTTCTCTCCTCTATCTCTCTCAGACTCCTCTCCCTCCTTCAAAGTTTCTCCATCTTACACATTATCCTGAGCTCCAGGATCTATCAGTCACTGAGGGGTCACTTTATAGAGGCAGCTAGTGTCACATCAGTTAGAGTGCTGGGCCTCAGGACAACCTGCATTCAAATGTGACCTTAGAACTTACTATCCAAAGGGGCGGCTAGGTGGCACAGTGAACAGAGCACTGGCCCGGGAGTCAGGAGGACCTGAGTTCAAATCTGGCCTCGGACACTTAACACAAAAATTAGCCATGTGACATTGGGCAAGTCTCTTAACCCTAATTGCCCTGCAAAAAAACAAAGGGGACTTACTATCCAGGCAAGTCACCTAGACTAACCTCTGTTTGGTTCAATTTCTACAACTATAAGTAGGGATAATAATGGCACCTACTTCCCATGATGGTTGAGAGGATCAAATGAGATTTGTATAAAAATAAAAACACTTTACTCAGCATCTAGTATATCGTAGGTGATGAATAAATGCTTAATCTTTTCTCTTTGAAGGGGTGGCCAGGTGGCGCAGTAAGAGCACCGGCCCCAGAGTCGGGATAACCTGGGATCAAATTGGGGCTCAGATATGTAGCACCACACCCAGAAATAATTGGCCGTGTAACCTTGAGCAAGTTACTTAACCCCAATTGCTCATAAAAAAAAATATGTTGAATTCAAGGTGTTATTGAAATATCTAGATAGAGACATTCTTCAAGCTCCAATCTGATCCAATTCAATAAACTTTTATTTGAGTGATTTAGACAATTTAATACAATGCACTATTGGTGATTTGGATCTGGAACTTGGGAAAACCCATTGGGACTGGAGAGAAAAATTCATCTTTGACTATGTAACTTTCTTCATATTTTTATTAGTCCTTTTAAGATGTTGTTGCTTTGGAGAAAGAGGGTTTATTAGCAAGGATGGCAACAGAGACCATGCGCTGGAGGTTTTTAATCCTTTCATCTCCATGAAGTCTGCCCTGTGAACCTACTCCCCATCACTCCCTGATTGATGACTTTTTTCTTAGCCCACTATTTCAAAAAGACCTATCCATGCTTCTCTTCACTCTAACTTCATTGAGCCATGTTTGTAACCTTTCCCACCTCAGGTTTGGGAATCATGATCAAATCAACTGTATCATTTTTACTAGAAGGAGTACTTTCATCTACTGCACTATGATTCCACTTACCCTACCTAAATTTTTCTGGACCAGAGTATCCCTGCATGGCTATCACTACCCTGTGTGTGTTGTCTCTCCCATTAGAATATAAGCTCCTTAGGGCAGAGACTGTCTTTGGTTTTGTATTTGTACCTCAAGCACGTGGTAGTGTTTAGTGAAGAGCAAGAACTTAATAAATGCCTTTCCATTCATTAACTCATTTTTTATTCATCCATGGAAAGTGCACTTTATTTGTTGTCAGGAGACCTAGCTATATATATATATATAATTCTATGTTATGCCAGTCATTAGCTATACAATATCTCCCTATTTGATGGATTGTTCTAATTCTAAATCCTAAGAAGATTTTGGTTGTTTTTAAATTTTTCTTTACAAAGGCTATCATATTGGAAAGCTGGATTAGCTAGAGAGACCCTAGTCTCTGTTCTGGTATTCATAGTTATACTTGTTACAATACTAAGTTAGTATCAAGAACTATTTATCTCTGTTCTGGTATAAAACAGCTGGAAACTTGCTGCAGTGTACTAATACAATATCAAAGAATGAATGGTTCTCTCAGTAAAAACATTTAGTAAAACCTCATTGCAAGGCTCAGAGAACAAGATAATTTTATTAAGATAATTTTCTGGGGGGTGCCAGGTAGCACAGCAAGTAAGAGCACCGGCCCCAGTGGATGACCTGGGATTGAATCTGGGCTCAGACACTTAGCACCCACCCAGAAACACCTGGCCATGTAACCTTGAGCAAGTTACTTAACCCCAATTGCTTAAAAAAAAAAAAAAGATAATTTTCTGGTGAAATGGGCTTCAGCCAGAAAACTTTTGTTGACAAGATTCTTCTTACTTCCTTTCATTTGCAACTAAAGTAGCATTGAATGTAACTGAACCCTTTTAAAATGATTTGATGATCCTTATTTGTTATCAGTATGTACTAATACATAAGTTCTTTGAACGATAATTGCTTCTTCATTCTTTGTATTTGTATTCCCAGTAACTAACTCAATGCCAGGCACATCGTAATACTGGTGCTTAATAAATGCTTGTTGATTCATTCATTGATTTATTGTTTAACGTATATCACAATTCATCCATGTCTTCTTATCATGTATGGTTAAGTCTCATTTATGTTGTCCCATAAGTCTTTCATAAAGCATCCAACCAATGTGCTAGAGGTCTTCCTCTAGGTTATTGGTTGTTGTTTTTTTTATATACATATATACTTCATGGTTCTAAGAGCAGCATTTGGACTCTCCATCTGTTATTCTCTGTTCTCATTACATAACCAAACCACCTTCTTTTCCAATTATTCATTTCCTCCATGATATCCTTTTTTTCCACTTCTTGTCTGAACGTCATTGGAAATATGCCATAACTCATTTGTTTCCACCATCTATTTCTCCATTGCTCTTTGAGTCACCCACATCTTTAATTCTTTGGAGATGAGATTGTGGTGTTTCAAGTTTTATAGAAAAATAGATTAATGGGAAGAATTCATTTAAAGATAATTGTGTGTGTAGAGGATCAACTTTAGATCGTTAAAAATGCCACGCAATTTCCCAAATGAAATTCAGCCTTTTCTCTTCTTTCTATTCAATTCTTATTAACCATTTATGGTGTTTAACTTCTATAAATGTATACTAATAACAGTATTCTGTAGGTGCAACCAGCACAAGGTCATCTGCAAACAGGAGCATTTAGAGTACTTCATAATCCATTGCAAACTATTTTTTTTTCATGTAGCTCCTGTCCTGGACATCTTCCATGACAATTGAATATATATCTCCTTATCTTATGCCTTGGTGAATATGCATCTCTCAATCTTATTCCTCCTTGATATTAATAATCAGAGAGTCATTAAATGGTTATATTTAGGACTTCACTTATCAAGAGTCTTTTATGAACTTACCATAGTCATGAAAAATTCCTTTTGGGAAAGACCCTTTAAGACTGAATTTTACTCTACTAAGCAAAATGCTTTTTTAAAAAAAATCAACAAATAATAAATACAAAGGGACCTTGTATCATCTGTACCTTTCAGTTAATTGTTTGATTGTAAAGATGAAGTCTGTTGTGGAAAACCATCTGTTAAAGCCTGCTGGTTCCTGTCCCTTTTTTTCATCAAGGATACCCATAATTATGTCCTGGATCATGAGATCATGGAACCAATTGACTATATCCACATCTGCATCTATGATACTTCCAATTAGGATTGATATTCTGAATCTAACCACCATATGTCTACTTTCTCATCCTTACAAAATCTTTATAAAATCCTATGTGTATGAATATATTGAGGGTGCCCTTCATGAATATATGAGACAGGAATAAGCAGACTTTTACATTTGTGTTTTTCTACAACAGACTTCATCTTATAAATATTTGCCTGAAAGGTACAGATGAAACAAGATCCTCCCCTGTGTATCATTTGTTTTCCTTCATGTTCTCTATAGAAAGCATTGATAATGTGAAGATCATTCTCATTAAGATTTTATAAAGACAAGAAAGTAGACAGTTGGTTTTTGTTGTCCTTTAGGTTAACAATAATATACGTGCTTTCCTCCCATTCTTCTGGAATCTTTGTATCATTTGGATAGTTCGTAAAATGGTCCCTCAATGCAGGGTTATGTCACCTCTGGCACAAATTACCCCTTTGTGTAATTGTCCACTCTAGAAACTTTTCCCAATTTACATCTTCTTCCAGCTACAGTTTCTACTTGTCAACATATCAGCACATTATTGTGCTATCATTGAACTGTCACTGATCATTAAAAAAAAAATTTATATGAACACTGTCAAATCCTTTTCATTTTTTGTCTGTTGTCATCATAATTAGTTTCATCTGTAGTAAGGACATTTTTGAGATGATATGACTCAGCTTCATTTCATACAAAACATTCTGTAATCTTATTTTTTACCTTTATTGTTTTTTTGCAGTTTTATGAGGTGATATTCCTCTAATTTTCTGCCATCTTCTATAATGTTTTACCAGTAAGTTTGTATTCTAAACTGGTGATTAGATTTGAGAATATCAATTCTAATGGGAAGATTGTAGATGTAGATATGGAAGACAGAAGATTAGACTTAATCTATACTTTCACAAGGGCATATCCAGCAAGGTATTGTTTTTTCACTTAATAGTATTTTATTTTTTTCCAATTACATGTAAAGATAGTTTTTAATATTCATTCTTGTAAGATTTTGAGTTCCAGATTTTTCTCCCACCCTCCTTCTCCAAGACAGTAAGCAATATGATATAGGTTATACATGTATAATTATGTTAAACATTTTCACATTAGTCATGTTGTGAAAGAAGAATCAGAACAAAAAGGGAAAACCACAAGAAATAAAAAACAAAAAACAAGTTGATCTTCACTCAGACTCCTTAGTTCTTTCTCTGGATGTGGATAGCATTTTCCATCATGAGTCTTTTGGAATTGTCGGTTGCTGAGAAGAGCTAAGCCTCTCATAGTTGATCATTGTACAATGTTGATGTTACTGTGTACAGTGTTGTCCTGCTTCTGCTCACTTCACTCAGCATCAGGTTGTGTAAGTCTTCAGTTTTTTTTTCTAAAATCTTCCTGCTCATCATTTCTTATAAGACAGTAGTATTCAATTACATTCACATACCACAACTTGTTTGACCATTCTCCAATTGATAAGCATCTCCTTAATTTCTAATTTTCTTAGCCACCACAGAAAGAGCTGCTTTAAATATTTTTGTGCATGTGGGTCCTTATCTCTTTTTTTTGATCATTTTGGGATACAGACCTAGTAGTGATAGTGCTGAATCAAAGAGTATGCACAATTTTATAGCCCTTAAAGCATAGTTCCAAATTGCTCTCCAGAATGGTTGGCTCAGTTTACAACTCTACCAACAATGCACTAGTATTCCAAATTTCTCACATCTTCTCCAACATTTGTCATTTTCCTTTTCTGTCATATTAACCAATCTGATAGGTATGAGGTGGTACCTCAAAGTTGCTTTAATTTGTATTTCTCTAATCAATAGTGATTTAGAGCATTATTTCATATGACTAGAGGTAGCTTTAATTTCTTAATTTAAAAACTGCCTGTTCCTGTCCTTTGATCATTTATCAATTGGGGAATGACTTTTATTCTTATAAATTTGATTCAATTCTCTGTATAATTGTGAAATGAGGCCTTTATCAGAAACATTGCCTATAAAAAATTGTTTCCCAGCTTTCTGCTTTCCTTCTAATCTTGGTTGCATTGGTTTTGTGTGTGCAAAACCTTTTTAATTTAATGTAATAGAAATTATCAATCCTACATTTCATAAAGTTCTCCAACTCTTGTTCAGTCATAAAGTCTTCCCTTCTTCATAGATCTGACAGGTAAACTATTCCATGCTCTCCTAATTTGCTTATTATCAAGGTATCTTTTTGTAAAAAAAAAAATTATTAATGTGAGTATCTCACAAAATCAAAGTATAAGGGAAATGTCCTACTTAATTGAAAGACTCAATTTGCTGGGTTATGTTTCATTTGAATTTTGTTATACTTGATCTGAATGATGTTTTAGAGGGATCATGATAAACTGGAAACAGCATTGGAATCAAGAACCCTGGGTTCCAGATGTGGCTCTCATATTAAATAGTGTTGTGACCTTAGAGAAGTCATTCTAAGTCACTCCATGTATCCCAGTTTCCTCCTCTATAAAATGAGGGATTCTTGAGGCCCCCACTACCAATAAAAACCTGTGATTTTAGCTCAAATGTTCTTCAGAAAGATACAGGGACTAAATAAAGGAACAAGTATGAAATAGATCTGGGCTAGTACATACTGCTGGAGATAAATCAGACCTCTCAGCCATTTTCCCTTTCACATCCATCAGATTAGGGGCTAACACCCTCGAAGGCAGGAATTGTTCCTATTCCTCTTGGAGAGTACAGTTTCCAGCACAAGGTCCTGCATAGGAGAGGAACACTTCCTGCTTTTGGATGGTGAAAGAGACAATATGGGAACAGGGAGACGGCACCATCTGCAATGCAGAGAGGTATTCATCTGCTTAGTGGCGTGAGAGAAGTTACATAGAATGCTCCTTGTCACCAGATTCATTGATGTAACTCACCAATTTTCACAAAGGGAAAAGCAACCCATAAATCTACCCTGGCTCCTTTTCCTTTGTGAAAACAGATGAGCTTTGTGGAGTCATAGCAGCAAGCTATAAATAATGGATGCAATGAAAAATTGCTGCCAAGAGAATGGATCGGCAATGTTATGGCTGCTGTTGCCTTTGAGTTCTACTTGCTTCAGTAACTATCAAAGAGTCATTCAAAAAGTTTTTAAAATTGGTGTGGAGGAGTGTATATTTATTTTTCTTTCTTGTTCTTTGGCTGATTTGCTCTCATACTCATCCACTACTGGTATGATGGTTAAGGAAATGTCTACTATGCAGAATCAATGCATTCTTCGTAGAATGTAAGCTCCTTGGGGGGAAAAACTGGTTTTTGTTTTGTTTTTGTATGCCCAGCACCTGAAATAGTACCCTTCACTGTAGCAAATGCTTAATACACTTGTTTTATTACACTGGATTGGATTTCAGATAGAGAGGTAGAGACAATGACCTTTATATTTCCCTAAACTGGCTCTTCAGAAGAAAAGAAAAAAATTCCATTCAGCAACATTTAGTAAGTACCTGCTATATGACTCAGTCTATAGAGAGTCTGCTTAGTAAAGAGAAGGATCTAGGTTCAAGTCCCTTCTCTGACACATAGTACCTATGTCACTCTGGACACTTCTGCATCTAAGCAATTCTCTTCTACTGTGGGTTGCAAAACAGGCATCATTAGTAGAGGGAATTTCCTCACCAGGAATTAATATTAATTAAATTTTAGGTCTGCTCCAAAAAGAGGGAGGAAATATATAAAAATGAACAATACACTCAAGTAGTGCTTTACATTACAAAGTTTTTTTATAATGTCACAAGGTTACAAAGAACAAGCAGGACTCCAAAGAGCTGCTCCCCCTCCTCCTCCCACTCCTTTCCAAAGGTGGGAAGTTTGTGTGTGAAGGATATTGCCTATATTTCTTTGACATATTGATTAAAGCCTTTTTTAATGGAGTAGGAGGGGGCAATACAGAAGGAAATTTAGGTGAGGGATATCAGTGAAAATATCAGTGAAAATACATTTCCACCTTTGTAACATTCCTGAACTATCTCAGGAGCCTGCTGCTTGGTCTCCCTACCACAAGACTTGGCATTCCAATACCTCCTCCGTTAAGGTATTAAGTTGATCTTCCTAAAATGCAGGTCTGACTGTGTCACTTCTGTCCCTCTCCCCATTCACTAAACTCCAGTGCTTCCCAATTACATCGAGGATCAAATACAAAACCATCTGTGTAGCTTTCAAAGGCCTTTATAACCTGATTCCTCCCTATCTTTCCAGTCTTCTTTACACCTTGCTCTTCCCCATGCCTCAGAAATTCTGTGGTTCAGTGGCATTAACTGGCCTCCTTGCTGTTTCTTGTACAACACTCTGGTTCAGACCCAACTCTTATCTGGAGTGCTGCAATAGATTTATAATCTGTGTCTCTGTCTCAGGTCTCATTTCTCTACAATCTATCCTCTGAATAACCGCCAAACTATTTTCCCAAAGCCAAGATCTAACCGTCATTCCACAGTTCAGTAAACTCCAGCTCCCTGTTACTGCTAGAATCGAGTATGAAATCTTCTATCTGGCAGTTAAAGACCTTAACCTACCTTAACCTTAAAGACCTTAACCTACCTGGCTCCAACCCACCTTTCCTAGCCGATTTTAAAATTATTCTCCTTCATGTACTCTTTGGTTCATCCCAACTGGCTTTGTTGCTGTCTTCACTTAACGTTCCATCTCCTATTTCAATGTCTTCTTCAGACCTCATGTGTAGAATCAACTCCTTCCTCACTCCCTTCTTAGGATCCCTAGTTTCCTTCAAACTTCATCTCAAATGTGATCTCCTACATATGGTTCTTTCTGAATCCTGCCCCAGCAGTATTTACTTTGTATAGATAGCACCTAGTTTATAAGCAGAGAGAAATTAATAACAAATAGATATTAACCCTCAGATCTAGAAGAGACAATTTGTTGAGGGAAACGCAAGACAAGGCCAATTGGAGGAGGGAGTATTACCATAGATGTTTAACACGTGATATCCCGTTGTATTGTTTATTGCACATGGACTTCTTCCAACTGAAGCTGTTTCTGGGAAACCTGGTTGGTTGTTGTCCTTTGTTCCTGAAGAGGACCAAAATGACATCACTTTGTCGGGGTCAAGGTACGTGTGTCTGACTGTGGCTGATCAGACCAATACGAGCTCAGGAAGGCTCCACCATAGATGGGGGCACAAATTGTCCATATGAACATTTTAGAGTGGAGATGTCTCCAAATCTGTGCCTCTCACAAACTGCTACTGTAGTTCTGCTTTGCTCACAGAGCACAACACTTTCTTTGATGCAGGCACATCATCCTGAGAGGTCCTATGCCAGTGTCTTACATGCCTCACAATTTATTCCAGGGTTCTTTAGGGAGACCTGGAAAGACACCTACTCTCCTGGTAAAATACTACACCAGAAGATACCTTCCTTTATTCTTTATATGCAATGATCTCCATTAAATCTAATATACGGGAACCTTTCCTCATGTTATTATTTAGTATAGGCATTCCCCTCCTGCCTATATTTTTTACATTGGGACCTTTATCCTTGGGAAATTATTTTTGAAAGCTTTTTTTTTCTTTCCTGTAGTTTTCTCTCCTATTTATGGAAATTTGCACTGGCTTAGGGATATTATCTCAATGCATTTCCTTTGTGTTTATAATTTTACTTGGACTCACTATCTCCTCTTCTCCCTTGTACCTCAGGCTGAAGTGGAGATGCTTCTCCCTCTCTTTGCCCAGATCCAAACCTTCCCCCAAATCTTTACCTGTGTCCACGTTAATCGTATAATAAGGCTGCCAGATTTTCTTTATATATAAAAGGGAGCACAATGATAGCAATGAAAATATATTAAGTGATGTCAAGGAGGGAAGAGGGGAGAGGAGGAGTACATTTCATTTGGAAGGGAAGTGATCAGTGACTCGTGCTACGAAATGCAGAGAAAAATCTGTTTCTTCTGCTTTTAACCCTTTTATCTTCTGGGAAAGAGACAGACAACATTTAGAGGAATTAATAGGTTGCTCCCTTTAGAGGCAGTGGTTGTGCAATAGAGAAAATGAGGCACCCAGAGTCATGAAGACCTAAGTAAAATCCAGCCTCCGATACTTACTAGCTGTGTGATCTTGGGCAAGTCACTTAACCTCTGTTTGCCTCAGCTTCCTCATCTGTAAAATGGGGATAATAATAGCATCTACTTTCCAGGGCTGTCATATTTATAAAGCACCTAGCATAGTACTTGGTACATAATAGGCACTACAAAAATGCTTACTGTCTTCCTTGACACAGAGGCAGGGAAAAGGAATGTGTCTTAAAAATGTCTTAAACTTGTATTATTTCATGAACTACCACGCTCAGCTCTTGCATTCCTCTTCCATTCATCCAATAGCAGTAGTGGCTTTCTATCAAAAGCCCAAAATGGAAGAACAGGTTAGCAGGTACCCTGAGACCTGATGCAATGCTTGACCTTTGCCCTTCCACTTGAGGTCAAGATAGAAATCAAATTCTCTTCTTCCAGCTCCTCTCTACTAGAAATCTCAAAAAAAAAAACCCAAACCCACAGTCCCAGAAGTCTAAGTTAGAAAATGTCACCAACTGATGATAGCATCTGCTTGAGTCTGTCATCTCCTCGGCAACACCAATGCAACATTAATATTTTGTATTTACTGGTATGTAGGTACATGTGTAATTTCACCTGATGTAGCAAAAGAAAGCCCCTTGAGGGCATGAACTGTTCTCACATTGGTCTGTGTATTCCCAGAACCTGGACACATGCCTGACACATGGTCAGCACTTAATAAAAGCTTGTTGATAGATTGTTCTTGCTGAACCACTACTGTTGCTGGTTTTTTAAAAACTGTAGGAGGCAGAGCCAAGATGGCAGAGTAACAGGAAACAATACAGTCATTGCCCTCTCAAAATGCCTCAAAACAGATCTAAATAATGCCCCAGACTGAGTCCTGATGGGAAAATCCAATAAAAAAAATCACAGTAAGTCATTTTTCCAGCCTAGATTGGCAGAGAGGGCTGAGGAGAGTGAGGATGGGGTCTGGGCAGGAATGTGGCAATGGAGCATTACCACACACAGAGAGAGGTTATAGTCCAGGACAAGAGCAGGTCCCAAAATCAGATTAGGGCACCCCCAGACCATTCCAAGGCACTTTGATAGGGACAAGTGCCAACTGGTAGCTTTGTTACCCAGTACCCATTTCTGGCTCACATATCTAAAGTAGAATAAGGAAGGAACCTGTGTCGCTACCTCATTCTAGTGCAGACCCTATGATGTGTATTGAAAGGGCGGTAGGTTGAGAAGCAAGAAACAGACCTTAGGAGTTTCTATCCCATTCTGAAGCCTGAAAAAGAATGACCAGGGCATAAATTCCAGACTGAAGGAGAGTCTGCAGTTCATTCACTGTGAATGAGTAGAACTTCCCAGTTAACTGATAATGATGGAGTCTAGCAGCAGCCTAATGTTGCTCAGTCCCAAACTCAGGTCAGGAATTTGCAGAGTTCTTACAAGAGGGGAAGTAATCAGACTTCACCCTCAAAGCTTACAGGTCCCAAACATGAAGTATCTTTGAGATTCTAGAATAAAGCAACACTCAGTGTCCCAAAAAGGAAACAATAAGACCAACCCAGACCTTCCCTCCACAGATCCCAGCTTTAATATCAAGTCTAGAGCAAATAGAAAAGGATCCACCATGAAAAGTTATTATGGTGACAGGGACACAACCAAGAAGAAGAGAATGACTATGAAATATTTATAAGCAAACCCTCAAAGGAAAAAAATGCCAGTGTGGGTACAAATGCAAACAAAATTCATGAAAGAGAAGAAGCAAGAGGTTTTTGGTTGTTTTTTTTTTAATAAAAAGAGTGATTTTTTTGGCCAATGAAATGACAACACTAAATCAGGGAAAAGGAAAAAGAAATGAGGACTATGGAAGAAAAAATTGGGAAGGCCATTAACAGTTTGGCACAAAAGGTACAAAACATTGCTTAAGCAAAAAAATTCCCTGAAAATTAGGATAAACCAAATGGAAAGCCATTGACTTGATGAGATATTGAAACAAAGTCAAAAGACATATATATATATATGTATATATATATATATGTAAGGTATCTCACCACAGAAACAACTGATGTGGAAAACAAATTGAGAAAGAAAATTTATGAATTGATGTGAAAGCCATGACCAAAACAAGAACCTAGACATTATATTTCAAGAAATCTTAAAAGAAAAGTGCCCAGATCTCTTAGAACAAGAGGACAAAGTGGAAATAGAAGTCACTGGGGTCATCTTCTGAAAGAAATTCCCCAATGGAAATTTCCAGGAATACCATAGTCAACATCCAGAGCTTCAGTGTCAAAGAAAAAATAGTACAAGCATCCAGAAAGAAAAAAAATCAAGCATTGAAAATCATACACAATTTTACAACCATTACTATAAAGGAGAGGAGAGTTAGGAATATGATATTACAGAAGACAAGGTATATAAACTTACAGTCAAGAATAACTTACCTAGAATAACTGAGTATAATGCTATGGGGCGGGGCAGGAGGGGCATAGGGAGGAAGAGGGGATGGATCTTTAAGGAAATACAGGACTTCTAAGCATTCCTGATGAAAAGACCAGAGCTACATAGAAATATTGAGATTCAAACACAGGAATTAAGTGAAACATGAAAAGGGAAACATGAGTGAACAATCACAAGAAATTAAACAAGGATAAACTGCTTACACTCTAATATGGAGAGATGACATGTGTCCTCACTGGACCTTTTCTTTATCAAAAGTCAGAAAGAATCTGATTAGACAGGGCCTGGAGGTAGTTCTGTTATGTCTTAATGACCTTAAAAAAAAGAATGGAAAGATAGGGGATGATGAATATAGTGGAGGGGGAGGGAAAGAAAGGTTAGAAAAAATTATCTTATAAAAACAGAGTACACAAGTAGACATCTATACAAACAAGGAGGAGGGAGTGGGGGAGAGTGGATGATGAAACTTATTCTCCACCTGTACTGATCAAAAGAGGAAAGAAAGAATACATACACACACATTCACGTGATTGAGTTTAAAAAAAAAATACATCTAATTCAATAAGAAAATAGGAGAAAAAGGAGGGAAGGAGGAAGGGGAAACTAATGGGAGCTTAGATTAAAGAAGGGATTAGCCTTATGCAAAACAAACTCTGAGAATGTATAACAAAACAATATAGCTCTTTTTGAGGTGGCAAAGAATGGGAATATGAGGAGATGGCCATAAAGTGGGGCATAAAATGATTAAATGAGTTATGTTATATAAATGTGATGGGATAATATTGCACTACAAGAAATAATAAAGTAGATGGTTTCAAAGAACCCAGGAAGACATGTTACTTGATGCAGAATGAGGGGAACAGAACCAGAAGAGTAATTTATACAGTGACAATAGTATGGTAAAGACAAACAACTTCAAATGAATGCAATAACCAATCACAATTTCAGAAGACTAAGGATGGGATAGGCTGCCGACCTTCTGACACAGAGATAAAAGGACCCAGAGTGCAAAATGAGATGCATCATTTTGAACATGATCAATCTGGAAATTTGTTTCGCTCACCTATAAGTTTGTAACAGTGGTTTTATCTTTTTTCATTCTCAATGGGAAGTGGGGGGGGGTGGCAGAAGGGAGCTTTTTGCTAAATATATACATATATGTGTCCATATATGCACATATTTTTTTAAAAAAGAAAAAATTGTGGGAAAAAAGATTTATTACAGTGCTTCAAGCCAGCAAAAGTCCTGATTTTCAGAAAAGGGAAGAGGGCATCGTCTGCAAACTAGAGGTCAGTGAATTTGCAATTCCTGATGTTATCAATTATTAACAAAATTTTAGAACATTATCAAAGTGATCACTTGTGATCGTTTAGAAGATGACGTGGTTACTAAAAGCCAGTGGGTCTTCATTAAGAGCAAATAATGGTAGACTAATTTCATTTTCGACATGTAACTAAATTAGGGGGAATGCAAGAGATATCCAAATTTTAGCAAAATATTCCTCATTAATCTTTCATCTTATCCTTGTTGCCATGATGAAGAGATATGGGCTAATTCATATTATAATGAGGTAGGCTAGATTTTAGGACTTGGTGAATGGCTTGAGCCAATGATTGATTGATGAATTGATATCAACTTGAAGGAAAGCTTCTAATGGAGTATCCCAGAGATCTCTATTTCTCTTGATACTATTTAACATTTGTATCAACAGAAGCAAATGAAGGCATAGATAGTGTATTTGTCATTCTGTAGATGATAAGATGCTGAGACAGAGGGATAACATATTGAATGACATAATCAGAATCCAAAAAGATATCGAGGCAAAAACAATGGAGCAAATCTAAAAAGACAGAGTTTCATAAGAATAAATGCAAAGGCCTGGATTTAGGTTCAAAAAATTCTCCTGCACAGCATAAAATGGAAGAAACACAAAGGACTCTTCCAATAAAAAGCACTAAAGATTTTTTTTTGAGGCAATTGGGATTAAGTGACTTGCCCAGGGTCACACAACTTGTAAGTGTCTGAGGCTGGATTTGAACTCAGGTCTTGACTCCAGGGTTAGTATCCTATCCACTGTATTTTGGTGGCCTGAAAATTTAATAGCATGGTGTGTTCTTTTACTCCATCTTATTTCATCTGAGGTGGATTTGAAAGCACAAGTAGGACTTCAACACAATAAAAAGGGCAGTATGGCATAATATAGGATGATGAGCTTGGTATTAGGAAGACCTGAGTTCCAATTCTGCCTCTAGCATTGACTACCTCTATGTCCCTGGGCATGTTAGTAGTTAACATTTATGTGCCTCAACTAGATGTCCTAGTGGTTAAATGCTGGGTCTGGAATCAGGAAGAACTGAATTCACATCTGGTCTCAGATACTGTGTGATCCTGGGTAAATCACCTAACCTCTGCCTGCCTCAGTTATTTCCATTATAACATAGGGATAATAGCGCATACTACACAGAGTTGTTGTGGGATAATATTTGAAACTGCTTAGCACAGTACCTGGCATACAGTAGGCACTTCATAATGCACATTCCCTTCCCTCCTTTCTCCTTAGGAAGCTTTCTAGGATTGATCTACTATTTGGTAGGAGGCTTGCTATCTGTTTTGTTAAAGAAGTTCTTACACCTTGAGTTTTCTGCACTGAGGAAATCACAAAGCTTTCATACATTCAGGTAACCATAGGATTTTATTTTTGTTTGTTTTGCTTTTTGGAGGGCACTTGGGGTTAAGTGACTTGCCCAAGGTCACAGGGCTAGTAAATGTTAAGTGTCTGAAACTGGATTTAAACTCAGGTCCTCCTGACTCCAGGGCTGTTGCTCTATTCACTGCGCCACCAAGCCTCCCAACCATAGGATTTTAAAAGATGAAAAGGTGAAGGAAGTCACTTCAGGCATAGGGGATAGCATTCACAAAGACATGGAGCTAGAAAAGCATGGGGAGTGTTTCAGAGAAGAAAGAAGTTCAGATTGGCTGAAGCAGAGCATAGAGAAGAGAGTGCATATGGGAGATGATCAGAAAAGTTTGGTGATGCCAGATTGTTAAGGTCTTGAATGACAAGCAGAAAAAGAACATACTGCAGATTGATGAATGGAGTGAAATTGCCAAGTCTCTGAATTAGGAAGATTTCCCAGTCTGTAGTGGACAGTACAGTTTGGAGGAAGAAGAGAATGAATGGGAAGAAGTAATGGAGAGAGTGCTGGAGTGGGAGTGAGAGGGCCTGGGCTTAAATCTGTATACTAGCTCTGTGACCTTAGGTGAGCCATTTAACCTCAATCCCTTTCTGTCTCAAATGAGAGAGTTGGCTTCAATGACCTTTGAGTTCTATCCAGATCTAAATTTGTGATGCTATTATATCGTGATTAAGACCTTTTAGTACAAAAAGCCGGTGCTTGGTGGTGAGAAAGTGACTAAAGAAGAGAGATTTCAAGAGGTTTTTATGCAGGTGGAAGACACTGCCTTGGCAAAGAACCAGAGGGAGATAACCATTTCTATTGACCTCCTGAGGGATCCCATTTAGAATATTCAGACAGAAGCTACTGGCAGGGCTGGTTCTCCTGAATGGAGTCCCCTCAACTCTTCTTTCCAAGACTAGCTCTTGGATATGTAAGCTAGCTTTCCAAAGATTAGATTCTGGGGAGGAGATGCTGTCAGTTAATGTCTATAGTCCTCTCTGCCACAGTGACATAGGCTAGCCCTGGCAGAAATTTAAACTGGTAGGTAAATAAATTTGTTTGGCGATAGATGTTCTCATCTCAGGTCCACTTAAAGGTGGTAGCACTTTCTTCAACACCAAAGTCCCAGGGGTCATTCTCTCTCTAACCTATGAGGTTTTCAAGGACAATATATTTCATTTCTCTCCTTGAATAGGTATATATATATATATACATATATATATACATACATACACGCACATATTCTACATGAATACAGAACTTCCATTTTCCTTTGGCACAGGGGAGTAAACTTTAAGCACGAAGATTGTTGCTGTTGAGTGGTTTCAGTCGTATTTGACTATTTGTGACTCCATATGGGGTTTTCTTGACAGAGATACTGTAGTGGTTTGCAATTTTCTTCTCCATTTCATTGCACAGATGAGGAAATTAAGGCAAATAGAGTCAAGTGACTTGCTCAGGATAATTCAGCTAGTAAGTGTCTGAGGCCAGATTTGAACTCTGGGAGATGAGTCTTCCTGACTCCAGGTCAAGTGTTCTATATACAGTTCGCCAACACAACTCTGTATTCTTGTTTTTTTTGAGTCTCTTATAACAGGCCCCACAAAATGCCCTGCATTGACAAATTCTGCTCCATGGTTATTCTCT
>NW_027185779.1:947913-998370 GCF_028583685.1 Petaurus breviceps papuanus | reverse complement strand
TCTCTCTCTCTCTCTCTCTCTCTCTCTCTCTCTCTCTCTCTCTCTTACTCTCCCTCCCTCCATTTTTCATTATTTCATCTTCTTTTTCTCACATCAAGTCAACAAATATTTACTATTTGCACAGTGCTTGGCACTGTGCAAAGAGTTAGGGGCACAAAGAAAGGCAAAAATCAGTCCCTGCCTTCCAAGACCTTACTTTCTAATGGTGAGTCACTTTTTCCTCACTATTATTTTCTAGACAAAGCTGCTTCCCATCTTCTCTTATTTTGTTATGTCTTATTTTGGTTGATCCTGGGCACTTCCTCTGGGAGACTGCTCCATAACTTATTCTGGTAGACCCCAAGTTCTTGATCATCAGCTTTTTTTCTGTTCAGTCAGCATGGTCTGGTTCGTGACCCCTGGAACAATCCAAAGCTACCGCTCTCCTCTGTAATCTTCAGTCATCAATTGAGCCAACTGAAACTCTGTCCATTTTTAAATCTGACCCTCTAAATCAGTCACCTTCCCAAGCTTTAAATGTTTTTCTTTCTCTTCCCTGAATTTTCCCAAACACATTGGCATTATTCTGACCTTAATGGACCTAAAGATAGACAAGAAAAATTTTTCAATATTGCCCCAAAGAACCCTCTGACTTGTGTTTTTTTGTTACTTCTTCTGTATGACTGGATGTCCAGAACTGCGTGTGACTGCTGGTTCCTGGTTATTGTTGGTTATGCAATTCGATCAACATCTCAAAAACATTGCTGGTAAATTTCAATCAGATTTTCCAGTGGTTACCAAGATCTCCCTTGAAGCTTCTGTAAATCTTTGACTGGTACCAGATGTGAGTGAGGTCAGGGACATCCAGTTTAGTACCAGCTTTCATTTATCCATTTTTTTAAAAATCGCTGCTGGGGTTGGCAAGGAGAGAAGGGAGGTGAGAAAGTAGGAATAGGGAAATCCTTGGCATTAAGCTAAGCTTTTAATTCCAAGAAGTTGTAAACTTGTAAAGAAGATTTCAGAAGGGGGGAGGGGTGTCAAATCAGGAAGTATTTATTCAGAACCCATTCTGTGCCTAGGATTATAGTACCCTATCTCAGTTCTTTAATCTCTTAGCCAGTGCCTGGCATAAGGTAGGTACTTAATAAATATTTGTTGACTCATAAACAGTAGGTTCTTAATAAACGCTTGTTGACTGATAAACAGTAGGTACTTAACTGTTTTTTTGTTGACTGATAAACAGTAGGTCCTTAATAACTGTTTTTGTTGACTGATAAATAGTAGGTGCTTAATAACTGTTTGCAAAATTGAGTTGAAAGGGAGAAGAGGGACTACGGTAGGAAGAGCAGGTTAGGGCCATCATTCAGTAAGGAGAGCCTGATCCAGGATGATGGGAATGGAAATAGAAATCAGGGGAATGAGAGTTCAAAACAACCCTCTCAGATTTGAAGGTCTTGTCTAAGACTCATGAACCTCACTTGTGGCAGATTGCCTTTGCTTTGGAACCTGTCCCCTCCTCCTTTACCTTTTCTGGAAGTTTCCATAGCCCAATTCTCTACATCTGGTGCAATGCCAATTATTCTCTAGTAACCTCCTGGATATAACACGAGGGATGAGAAGTATGTGAATAAAACTCATGGCCCTTCTTGGTTTCTTGAAGCTGCTTCTGGTCCTGCTGTGGGGGCAGAGGATGCTTCTTCTAGTAATCTGTTGCCCCTTTTATTTTGCTCCTGTCCCCAGGTTTATCTTATTTCAGGCCTTACACCTTTCTGCATGTTAAAAAGCCCTATACTAGAGGCTTATTGCTTTAAGTGCTCATTGGCCAGGCTAATTCTTTTGTGCAATCTTTCTGAAGTCCCCAAAGGACTGGACTGTGATGAGGTTGGGGCAGATCTTTCAAAGAAAGCAAACTACAAAAGTCTGCATCAGGAAGAGAGAGAAGAGAGGGAGAAGAGTCAAAAGTCAGTTGGTTCAACTGGATTCTCCAAGTTTGTTTTTTTTGTGTGTGGGGGGGGAGGGAGGTGGGTTTGAGGAGGGAAGACAGGGCAATTGGGGTTAAATGACTTGTCCAAGGTCACACAGTTAGTGAGTGTGTCATATGTTTGAGGCCAGATTTGAACTCAGGCCCTCCTGACTCTATTCACTGTGCTAGTGATTCATTGGCCAGTGCTCTATTCACTGAACTACCTAGTTGTCCCTATCCAAGTTTTTATTAGATACTTAACATTTGCAAAGCTTTGGGTTAGGTGCTGAGGTGATTCATTATTCACTCTGCTTGAAGACCTCCATGGAAGGGGAACTCATTCCCCTGAGGGACAGCCTGTTCTCCTTTGAGACAGCTCTAATTACTAGGAAGATTTTTTTTTAATCAAACCTGAATCTGCATTCTGCAATTGCCACCCATCATTCCTAGTCCTACCCTGTGGGACCTAGTAAAACAAATCTAATCCCTCTTCCATGGAACAGCCCTTCAAATACTTGAAGATAGCTATTACTGCCCTACTAAGGCCTCTCTTCTCTGGGCTAAACATTTCTTGTTCCTTCTTGCGAGGATCAAATATAGGTAAAGAGTTCCACAAACCTTAGGCAGGTAGGTAGGATAGTGAATAGAGTGCTGAACTTTAAGTCAGGAACACCCAAGTTCAAATCCTTCCTCAGATATCTATTGGTTATATGACCCTGGGCAAGTCTCAGTGCCTTAATTTCCTCTTCTGTAAAATGAAGATAATAATAGCATCTATCTCCCAGAATTGATATGGGAATCAAATGGGATAACATATGCAAACCTTAATGTGCTATATAAGTGTTAGTTATTATTATTACATAAATATTGTTAATAACAATAATAATATTAATTGATTTTCATATGCCAGAGTCTGCACTATCCTCACCATATGAGACACCCTTACCTAGATACACTCTAAATTGTCAATGTCTTTTCTAAAATGGGGCATCCTTGGGGCGGCCAGGTAGCACAGCGAGTAAGAGCACCGGCTCCAGTGTTGAGAAGACCTGGAGATCAAATCCCGGGCTCAGACACTTAGCACTCACTCCAAAACACCTGGCCATGTAACCTTGAGCAAGTTACTTAACCCCAATTGCTTTAAAAAAAAATAAAAAAAAAATAAAATGGGGCACCCAGATCTGAACTCAATATTCCAGAAGAATCTGACCCAGGCAGAATACAATGGAATTATCATCTCTCTCTCTCTCCCTAGAAAACAAACTCTATTCTTTTCATGAATGCAGCCTTTTGCTGCATCCATATTGCATTCACATTGGCTTTTTTTTTACATCTATTTCATAAGGTTGACTCATTGAATTTGTAGGCCAACAAGACCCTCAGATCTTCATCGTAGGAGCTGTTGTCTAGTCATTCTTCTTCCACCCTGTACTTGTGAATTTCATTTATTGGAACCAAATGAGGGATTTAAAGTTTCATTTCATTGGATTCTGTCCATCATTCTATCCTGTAGAGATGTTTCTGAATAGTGACCCTATCATTCATTGTTGAGAGGCAATTTGGCATAATAAATAGTGTTGATATTGGAGTTGGGGGACCTGTGTTCAAATCTCACATTGGTCCCTTCATGTCCAAGTCTCTTAACCTTTCAGAGCCTCATCATCTTCATCTATAAAGTGGGTATGTTAATACTTGCATTTCATGATTAAACGATTAAATAATTGAATGAAGAAACATAATTAAATGAAGTTTAATAAGCACCTACTATGTACCTAGGAGCAGCTAGGTGGTGCAGTGGATTGAGTCCCACACCTGTAGTCAGGAAGATCGGAGTTCAAATTTGGTCTTAGACACTTGCTAGCTATGTGACCCTGGGCAAGTCACTTGACCCCTATTTGCCTCAGTTCTTTATCTGTAAAATGGGGACACACTGGAGAAGGAAATGGCAAACCATCACAGTATCTTTGCAAAGAAAGCTACATGGACAAAAAAGTCCATGGGGTCACATAGAGTCAGACAAAACTGAACAACAACAATGTGCCTGACTCTCCACTAAGCACTGGGGACACAAATACATAAAGTGAGGTAGTTCCTACCTCAAAGAGGAGAATCCAAATAGGGAAGTGATTCTCTGGGAAGGGATATTTCGGTCTGCAGAATAATAGGGATCATCAGTAGATCCAGAGGACAGGCAATTAGCAGGAAGCTGTATAGACTTTCAGAGGCTACAATACAAGTTCAGATCACTGAGCACATGGTAGCAAGCTGAGGGTGGGAATAAGAAAGAGGATAGAATACATGATAGCAGGGCAGACCCCAAACTGAGTGGGTGAACTTCCCTGGGAAGGGGGACCTAGATCCCTGAGGGCCAGAATAGTGTTTGCTACTCCCTAAGAGGAGAAGTAGGGCAACGGTGGTAGATAGATGGCAAGTTTGCTGTGAAAGCACTTTGTAAAGCTCAGAATGTTGAGCAAATGTAAGTTGTTGCCACACACTATATGAACTGTTCCTCCTAGCTCCATGTCATCTGCAAATTTGATTGGAATGCCATATTCACTAAAGTAACTGATAAAAATATTAGGTGGAACCAGGTAAAGGCAGGTCTCTAGGTGGCTGTGCTAGAGACCTCCCTCCAAATTGATATTGGTCTATGAATGATGCCTCTTTGGAGAAAGTCCACATATTCCATCCAACCATACTGTCATGTAGCCCACACATTTTGTCCACAGGCAGAGTAAAGAATATAAGAGATTTTGTCCAATATCTTACTAAGACCCTCATTTACCTTGCCTATGATGTCCCTTTTTTCTATTAGTCTAGAAACCCAGAAAAAGGAAATGAGAACTTTTGATGAAGCCATGTTGTGTGACCATCACTTCCTTTATGAATTCTCAGAAACCATCCTTCTGATGGCTTCATATGATGACCACATGTTTCCAAATTTTGCCAAGAATGAAAAGTTTGTTGTCTTATGACTTGAAGAATACATCTAGTTCCCTTTTTTAAAAAATGGGGCAAGATTTTCTCTTTTCTAGTCCTTTGACATAATAATTAGTGGATAAAAAGACTATCTACTCCTGCCCTCTCCTACCATGGTGCCTAAACATAGTTTATAGACTCATCAAATGATGTTTCATATTCATTTTCAATTAAATTCAATGAACATTTTAGGGAAAGGGCATTGTTTTCAATGAAGGAAATTAATGAAGAATTTATATAGGAGATGGCACTTTACTGGGTTCTTGAATCAAGAAAAGAATTTCACCAGATGGAGATGGGGGCAGGGAACAGAATAAGGAAGGTTACATAAATTTAGGTCCTAAATTTAGGGATGGCCTGGGGAAATGTATGGACATCAGAGAGAGTAGGATTAATTTGGTCTTCAATATCTTACTTCTGGTTCATTTGAGCTTATAGTTCGCTAAAATCCTCAATTATTTTTAAAGGAATTGATGTCCATACCTCTGCTATCTTGAATTTATAAACCTGATAATTTAGGATCATAGATTTTGAGCTGGAAAGGACCTTAGAAGTCATCTAATTTAATGCCCTCATTTTATACATAAGGAAACTGATCCCAGCTAGGATAAATGACTTGCCCCCAACCACACAAGTAGTTAAATGACATAGACAGGATTTGTGCCCAAGTTCTCAGACCTCTGCCGTACCATGAGGCTTTCTCACATTTCACTATAATATACTGAGCCCAAGTATATTATTTGAACAATATAACTTCTACTGGGGAAGAGAAAAAGTGGGCAGAAACATAACTACTGACACTTCCAGTTCTCCATCCTCAAATGTATATAGTAGCTGTGGCCAAGAAAAGATCCATTTACATCCCAATCCTAAAGAAAGACAAAGCCAAAGAACGCTCAAATTATAGAACAGTTGTTCTCATTTCACACACCAGCAAGGTTGTGTTTAAGATTCTGTAAGCTTGGCTTCAGCAATGTATGATCCAAGAATTACCAGAAGAGCAGGCTGGTTTTCAAAGAGGCAGAGGAACTAGAGGCCAAATTAACAACATTCTCTGGATTATAAAGAAAGCAAGGGAGTTTCAGGAAAACATCTACTTCTGCTTCGTTGACTACACTCAAGATTTTGACTGTGTGGATCATAACAAAATGTGGCAAGTCCTGAAAGAGATGGGAGTACCAGATCATCTTACATGTCTCCTGAGGAACCTGCATGCTGGCCAGGAAGCAACAGTTTGAACAGAACATGAAACAACTAATTGGTTTAAGATTGGAAAAGAAGTATGACAGGGGTGTATGTTGTCACCTTCTGAATTTAATTTATATGCAGAATATAACATGTGAAATACCAGGCTGGACAAATCAAAAGATAGAATTAAGGTTGCTGGGAGAAATATCACAATCTCTGATAAGTAAATGATACCACTCTGATGGCAGAAAGTAAAGAGGAATTAAGAAGCTTCTTGATGAGAGTGAAAAAGGAGAATGTGAAAGCCAGCTTGAAGTTTAACCTCAAAAAAATATTATGGCAACTGATCCCATCACTTTTTAGCAAATAGAGGGAGAAGAAATGGAAGCAGTATTAGATTTTATTTTCTTGGGCTACTGCCTGTTATTGTAGATGGTGAATGTAGCCATCTTGGAAGTAAAGATTTGGAAAATCTGGACAGCATACCAAAAAGAAGAGACATCACCTTGCCAACAAAGGTATGTATTATCAAAGCTATGGTTTTTTCCAGTAGCAATGTAAGGCTGTGAGAGTTGGAGTTTAAGAAAAGCTGAACACCACAGCATCAACACTTTTGAATTGTGGTGCTGGGGCAGCTAGGTGGCATGGTGAATAGAGTACTGGCCCTGGAGTCAGGAGAACCTGAGTTCAAATCCAGCCTCAGACACTTAACACAAAAACTAACTGTGCAACCTTGGGCAAGTCACTTAACCCCAATTTCCCTTCAAAAAGCAAAAAAAAAAAAATTTGAATTGTGGTGCTGGCAAAGATTTTTGAGAATTCCTTGAACAGCAAGCAGATCAAATCAATCAATAGCTAAAGAATTAATTCACATTATCCACTGGAAGGTCAAATACTGAAGCTGAACATAAATCCTTTAACCACACAATTAGAAGAAAGGACTGATTGGAAAAGACCCTGATATTGCCAAAAATTGAAAGCAAAAGGAAAAGGGTAAGGCAGAGGATGAGATGAATAGATAGTGTCATGGAAGCAACAAATACAAACTTGGACAGACTTCAGGAGATAATGGAGGATAGAAGGACCTAGTGTGCTATGGTCCATGGTCATGAAAAGTCAGACATGACTGAATGACAGAACAATAACTGTGTAGTACAGGAATATTATACACAGTGGACCTTCTATCAGTTCTCTGACACTGATAATCTGTATGTTATTTGGAACATTTTCAAAAATGTCTTAGGTGATTTCTTGATTAATGCAAGATGAAAGATTCAATCTGGAGAGGCAATTTCAATCCATAATGAAGGCAGTAATAGTCCCAATGTAGTTTGTCCAGTTTGGACCACATAGAATATTGTTTTCAGCTAGGAAATGCCTTTTCAAAGACAGCATTGAGAAGATGGAACATATTCAGAGGTAGGATATCAGGATGCTGAAATCACTGGCAACATAGGAAAATCAACAAAAGAAAATGGAGAGGCTTCCTCTAAAGAAGAGATTCTTGGGGAGGAGATTGGGGAAAATAATTGTGGTCTACAAATATTTGGAGATTTGATTGTGGTCATGAGAATGGCCTTTTTCATGTGTCCTTCCAGAAGGCAGATGTAGAACCAATGGGTGGAAGTTTCAAGGACACAAATTATGCCTCAGCATAAGGAAAATTTTTTTACCAATTACATCTACCCAAAAGTGGAATGGTCTGATATGGAAGGTAATAAGTACAATAACACCAAAAGCTAATAAGAAAAAGCAAAATAGAGGAGCTAGTTGACAACGGAATGAGCACTGGTCCTGGAATCAGGAGGACCTGAGTTCAAATTCAGCTTCAGACACTTGACATTTTACTAGTTTTGTGTCCCTGGGCAAATTGCTTAACCCCAATTAACTCATCCACCCCCCCCCCAAAAAAAAGCAAAATAATTACTTGTTGGGGATATGTAGAGACTATTCACTCATTATTAAGTAAGACTAGGTAATCTCTCTGTTTTCTTCTCATTTTAAGTTTAAAAACTTTAAGTTTAAAAAAATCAACATAGAGCAGGATGTAGGCAGCAGGGAGAAGAGAGAGATGCAGATAGATACTCAGCAACACATGCCATTTTATATCCATCCCAACCCTCTAACCAATTGTGCATTATATCATTGTCCTTGAACTCTGGGGTATGCTAAGATGAATGAACTCCTAAAGAATAACTCTTCTGGTTACCCTCACATCAGGAAGGTTTGGTAAGCAGCAATACTTGACAAAGGTCAACCACTTTCTCCAAGCTGGTTCTCCATTTCCTCTCATATTCAGACTTGCATTAAGACCCAGAACTAAAATGGACAGATTGTCATTGTTGGCCTGGCTCCCAGTGAAAGTATATTTATCCCAAGTGAACCACAGGCTTCAAAATGGAGTGGTCACCTCAGCTAAAATTGACCATGAGGAGGAAATCAGATGTTAAGCTAAGTCATGGAAGAATGCCTAGGCCAGCTAAAAGTAACACTTACTGTATGTTTCAAGGGACACCATTCTCAAGTTCAAGACTGTTGGGTCAAATTAGAACATACAGAAATATGTTCTACAATTACAAAAGGTTCATATAACAGTATCTTCTACATGGCGTCATTCAATAAGCATTTATTCATTCATATATTAAGCATTTATTGTCTATTATATGCTAGGCACTGTGTTCAATACTGGGGATACAGAACAAAAAAATTTCACCAAAAAACAACCTCATAAAAAAAGTCTAACATCCCCCCCACCCCCCAATTCTAAGCTGCCTCTCAAATAATACTTTCATTTCATTGTTGATGAAACCAAAGGCCAGAGAAAGTGATTTGCCCAAGGTTATATCTGTATCTAAAGCACAGCTAAAGTATAAATATTTAGTGATGACAGCAATATACATAATGATAGATAAGATAACCTACAAGAAAATAGGTCTAAGTTCCCCTGAAATTGATCATTACCAGCTGGTAACAATTTTTTTAAATCTCAGGGGCAGCTTAGTGGCACAATGGATAGAACACTGGCCCTAGAGTCAGGAGGACCTGAGTTCAAATTTGACTTCAGACTCTTACTAGCTGTGTACCTCTGGGCAAGTACCCCAACTGCTTTCCCTTTCTCCCCAAAAACACCTCTATAAGGTCATATGCCAACTTAAAATAAATTTTAAAAAGCATAACCCAAACACCAGTTCCTCTAACTACATCTTACTTTGAGAAAGACCTCCTAGTATCTTTGAGTTTCTTTCTTAGCAAGTGTTGGGAAATATGGCTGAGAAATAGGCTTTTGGCAAGCATGGGATAGGGACAGCCTGTACCATGTATTTTCATCAGCAAAACACACCCCTGCCTACGTACTGCTTATTTTTTACCACACCCTGCCCCCATGTATGTGACTCATGATCACAACCCCAAGGTTTTGTTTTGGTTTTGTGTTATCATCCCAGAGGGAAATACTGCCCATTACTCCTTGTCTCTCATAAGAATGTGTGAGCTGACTTGAGAAGAGGGAATGGGGGTGGGGGGTCAGAGAAAGGGAAACGTTCCTTTAAAAGCTTAAAGGAAGATGAGAATGTCATGACACAAAGGAATGAAAATTGCCCTGATAAGAGAGGGGTTTTGTCATTTCATTTTTCAAGAGTGATGTGGTGAAACTGGAGCTTCCCCAAGGCCCTAGAAGGCCAGGGCATATTGGGTAGTAGATTTCACAATCTGAGACCAAAAGGAGTCTGCCATGGGACTTTAATTGAGTCCCACCAAAAATACTTCCTGAGGTTTATCACACAACTATCCCCTCACTGAAGGCAGTGGGAAACTCTGGGCGATGACTGACCCTGGATTGGGATCAGGAATAGATGAAATTAAAGGTGATTCTGGCTCACGCAGTACCTAGCTTCCAAAGAGATTATAATAGTTACATTTAAATTTTTTAATTAGATTTTTTTTTTGGTTTTTATAACGTTTTTCTTCCTAAATATATCCCTTTCTCTCTCACTAAGAAATAAAAAGAAAGGGAAGAAAATAAAACCATATTCATCAAAGCTCCCCAACACATCAGCCAAGTGTGACAGTGTATGCAATGTCCTAAACTCAAAGTCCTCTACTTCTATAAAGAAGGGAGATTCTTTTTTATTTTTGTCATCTTTAGGACAAACTTAGCCATTGCGATTTTTTTTTACACAATTATCTGCATTTAATCATATCTCCAAAGTCACAAAATTGAATGAGAGATACGGAAAATATAAGATCACTCAATGACTATTACTTGTTGATTTCCAAGAAAAACAAACACATTTTGACTCAGTAGAAGAAATTGCAGCCTAAAAGACTCTTCTCAATCAAGATTCCATATGTACAAGATTCCATTACACATGTGACTGCATGCATAACTTCATGTAAGGATTTAACAAGTCAGAAACATCTAGGTTCAAATCTTGCCTCTAACACTTACGTACTAGCTATGCTACCATGGACAAGCCACCTATTGTCTCTGGCTCTCAGCTTCCTGATCTGTAAAATGCCCATAATACTTATAATAGATGAGGAACCTGAGAGTCACAGAGAAGAAGTGGCTTACCATGGGCAAACCTCTAGTCTTTTCTTTTTTTCATTTTTCAAATGCTTTATTAACTTCTGATTTACATCATTCATTTCCTCCAGATTTTGAGTTACAATTTTTCTCCCCATTTTCCTCCTACCCACTGCCCCAAAATAGCAGTCCCACAGGATATCCCCTCCTCCAATCTGTTCTCTCCCATATCTTCTCCCATACCCCCTCCAACTTTTCCTGTAGTGCATGGTGGATCTCTATGCCCCAGTGCCCGTATATCTTATTTCCCAATTACATGTAAAATAGTATTAATAATAGTATATATATTTTAAACATTTGATCCCAGTGAAAAATATCTAATTGATTTTCTCATTTACACTTTTAATAATACATGTGCAACCTTTAAATGTGAATTGATAAAAAAAATTAAAACCAGAAAGTACTCTAAATTAAGACATGGTAATATGTGTATGTGTGTGTATACATATATATTCAGTTGATTTTCACATATTCATTTAAATATCTCACGTTGCATTAATTTGTGTAAGTATTCTCATGTTTCTCTGCATTTTTCACATTCATTATTTCTTATAGTCCAGTAATGTTTCCATTACATTCATGTACAAGTAGTTTTGCTATACCCCAGTTGATGTTTCTAGTTCTTTGTTAGTCATGGTTATATTTAAAGAGTTAAAGTTATTGGTATATTCGTGATTATAATTAATTTTATGATCTGTGCTAAGGGCAAAGATGTGGGAAGTCATTGTGCAGCATCAAGTATTACAAAGCATCAAGAGGGTATTTGGTGTATTCATTGAATGATAATGATGCCAGTAATGAGCATAAAGTCACTGATCAATTCTTTTTAACTATTCTCCTCTATTAAGACTGTTCACACAGACCATCCTGACTATCAGAGATGGATAGTAGGCCCTTTCAAGAGATTGCTACAGAAACTGTGTGCAGTCTTGGCCAAATATCCAAAGTACCTTAGACCTGATGATCTATAAAGCCCCTTCCTGGGACAGGTAGGTAGTGAAGTGGATAGAGTATTGGTCCTGGAGTCAGAAAGACTCATCTTCTTGAGTTCAAATCTGGCCTCAGACACTTAATAGCTGTGTGACCCTGGGTAGATCACTTAATGCTGTTTGCCATTTCCTCATCTATAAAATGAACTAGAAAAGGAAATGGACAATCACTCCAATATCCCTGCCAAGAAAACCTCAGATGGGGCCAAGAAGAGTTGGAATTTGTCTCAACAAAACAATTGAAGAACAACAAAAGTTCTTTCCAGGTCCAAATCTATTTGTCTAAACTATAAACCACTGAGTTTTACTTCTATTCCTTGAAAAAAAAAATATAAAACAAATTAAAGAATCAAATGAGATAACACATGTGAAGTACATAGCTTAATGTGTTGGATAAATGCTAGCTATTAAAAGGGTGGATATTGAATACATAGAAATGGAATCAGTGATCACTAAAATCTAGTATGACTTTACAAGAACAGATCATGCCAAGCTAACTTCACTTATTTTTTCAACAGAACAATTACACTGGTATGTGAGGAAAGAACTGTAGATATTGTTTATCTAGTCCTTAGCAAAACAGTTAATAAAATCTCCCATGCTATTCTTTTTTTTTTTTTTTTTTTGCCTTTTGGAGGGCAATTGGGGTTAAGTAACTTGCCCAAGGTTACACTGCTAGTTTTTTTGTGTGGGTGTTAAGTGTCTGAGGACAGAACCAAACTTGGGTCCTCCTGACTCCAGGGCTGGCTCTTTACTCACTGTGCCACCTAGCCACCCACTCCCATGCTATTCTTAAGGAAAAGATAAAGAGATCTGGTCTAGAAACCATATATTTGGAAAGTGTTCAGAGGAGTACAATAGGAAGGATGAAAGGTTCCAAGTTCGTGTCATACAAGAATCATTTGAAGAAACTGGAGATGTTTAGTCTACAAAAGATAAAATTCAGGAGAGATATAATAATTTTGTTTAAGTATTTGAAGGGTTGTCACATGGAAGATGAATTAGACATGTTTTTGTTTGTCTTAAAAGGCAGAAATAAAAGCAATGAGGTGATATTACAAAAGAATAACTTGATCCATTTTGTTAACTTTATTCTAACATGCTTTGAATGCTTCCCCCTTAAATCTTTCCTATATTTATCTTCTGTGTCCTCATTTATTTATGTTGTCTTCCTCCATTAAAATGTAAGCTCCTTGAAGGTAGGAAGTGGTTTTTTTTCTTCTCTTATTGCTAAAGCTAACATTTCTAGTACAATATTGATAACAGTTGTGATAATGGGGGGTGAAGCCAAGATGGCAGCACAGAAGCAGGAAAACTCCATATGCTCGCTCCATAACCACCTCAAATGTCTATAAAAAGATGACTCTAAACAAACTTTAGGGCTACAGAACCCACAAAGTGACCGAGAAAAACAAACCTCCCACTGAAGACAGCCCAGCAGGCTGGCAGGAAGGGCCCATCACAGTACACTGGGAGCAGAATCCAGCCCTGCAAGAGTCCTTAGTTTTAGCCTCAGGGCGGCAATGACCAGCCATGGCTGGAGGGACTTTGTGAGAGTGGATCACCAGCAGCTGTGGCATTTTCCAGAATTATCAACCCATAAATGCCAAAGACAAAGTGAGAGTTCAGTGTGGACTTTGTGGGAACAGGGGGTCCAGGAGTGCAGTCCAGCCTCTGCCCCTAGACAGAGAAGAAGCTGAGGCATGGTGGCCGCCTCCACATGGCTGCTTCAGAGCTCCAGGCCTGCAGATTGTAGGGGGAACAAGCAACCAGTCTGAAGGGTAATTGCTCTTGTTTTAACCTGCTTGGATCTGGATTGCTGTCTAGGGTGGAGGTCCTAGGGTGCATAACCAGTGTGCCAGAGCCAGTGGAGGCTTCTGAGAGGGCACCCAACTAATAGCTCTGGCAGCTGAGAAAACCCCAGTGATTTGGGACAAAGCTCTCTTTTCTGGAAGTAGAGCTCTACTGTGGCAAAGAGCTCAAAAGTCAAATAATTGAGTGACAACATGAGCAAGCAAAGGAATCAAAGCAAGCACAGCAATCTGACTTTGGATCCCTTTTTTGGGGACAAAAAGGATCAACACATGGAACAGGAGGGACAACGAAGTCAGAACTCCTGCACCAAAAGTTTCCAAGAAAAATATGAATTGGTTACAGGCCATAGAGGAGCTTAAGAAGGATTTTGAAAACCAAATAAGAGAAGTGGAGGGAAAATTGGGAAAAAAATGACAATGATGCAAGAAAATAATGAAAAGAGAGTCAACAACTTGACTGATGAAAATAACACCTTAAAAAATAGACTAACTCAAATGGCAAAAGAGGCTTAAAAGGTCAATGAGGAGAAGAATGCCTTAAAAAGTCAAATTGACCAGATGGAAAAAGAATCTCAAAAGCTCACTGAAGAGAATCATTCCTTCAGAATTAGATTGGAGCAAATGGAAGCTAATGACTGTATAAGAAATCAAGATATTATTAAACAGATCCAAACAAATGAAAAATTAGAAGGCAATGTGAAATATTTCATTGGAAAAACCACTGACCTGGAAAATAGATCCAGGAGAGATAATTTAAAAATTATTGGACTACCTGAAAGCCATGATAAAAAAAATAGAAATCATCCTTCAAGAAATTCTCAAGGAAAATTGCCATGATGTTTTAGAACCAGAGGGCAAAATAGAGGTTGAAAGAATTCACCAATCACCTCCTGAAAAAGATCCCTAAAAGAAAACTCCTAGGAATATCCTAGTCAGGTTCCAGAATTCCCAGATCAAGGAGAAAATATTACAAGCAGTCAAGAAGAAATTTGAATATTGTAGAAACACAATCAGGATAACACAGGATCTGGCAGCTTCTACATTGAGGGAATGAAGGGCTTGGAATATGATATTCTGGAGGTCAAAGGAGCTGGGATTAAAACCAAGAATCACCTACCCAGCAAAACTGAGTATCATGTTTCAGGGTAAAATATGGTCATTCAATGAAATAGAGAACTTTCAAGCATTCTTGGTGAAAAAAACAGAGCTGAGGGGTGGCCAGGTAGCACAGCGAGTAAGAGCACTGGCCCCAGTGTTGGGATGACCTGGGGATCGAATCTGGGCTCAGACAATTAGCACCCACCCAGAAACACCTGGCCATGTAACCTTGAGCAAGTTACTTAACCCCAATTGCTTAGAGGCAGCCAGGTGGCTCAGTGAATAAGAGCACTGGCCCCAGTGTCGGGATGACCTGGGGATCAAATCCAGGCTCAGATACTTAGCACCACACCCAGAAATAACTGGCTGTATAACCTTGAGCAAATTACTTAACCCCAATTGGTTTAAAAAAGAAAAGAAAAAACCAGAGCTGTATAGAAAATTTGACATTCAGATACAAGAAGCAAGAGAAGCATGAGAAGGTAAACAGGGAAAAGAAGTCATAAGGAACTTATCAAAG
Source organism: Petaurus breviceps papuanus (assembly GCF_028583685.1). Lineage (NCBI taxonomy): Eukaryota > Metazoa > Chordata > Mammalia > Diprotodontia > Petauridae > Petaurus > Petaurus breviceps. The sequence goes on along the minus strand of NW_027185779.1, from coordinate 983,255 downwards.
TCGAACTATTTACATTCCTACATGGAAAAGCAATCATTGTGACTTATGAAACTTTTCTCAGTATGGGAATAGTTGAAGGGAATATATATGTCTATATAGGAGGATTATATGAGTGTATGAATACATATGTGAGTGTGTGTATGTATGTATACAAATATACATAGGCAGAGGGAAAAGGTACAATTGAATAGGTAGGGATGATTCTTAAAAGGTAAAATTGAGAGGTGAGAGAGGAATATAATGAGAGCAGGTAGGGAGAGACAGAATGGGATAAATTATCTCATATAAAAGAGGCAAGGGAAAACTATTACAATGGAGGGGATGAGCAGGAAGGCAAAAGGGAATGAGTCAACCTTATTCTCATTGAATTTGGCTTAGGGAGGGAATGACATACACACTAAATGGGGGTATCTCACCCTACAGGAGAGTAGGGGGGAAGGGGATGAGAGGGGGGATGATGGGAGGGAGGGCAGGTGGGGGGGGGAGGGAAGTTAGAAGCACACACTTTTGAAAAGGGACAGGGTCAAAGTAGATAATAGAACAAGTGGGGGTCGGGATAGGACAGAGGGAAATATAGTCAGGCTTTCACAATATATCCACTATGGAAATGTTTTGTGTAGCTACACATGTACAACCTATATTGAATTGCTTATCTTTCCAGTGAGAATGGATGACGAGGGAGGAAGGGAAAGAATCTGGAATTCAAAGTTTTAAAATCAAATGTTTTATATATATAATATGCAACTGAGAAATAAGATATTTCCAGGCACTTGGGTATAGCGATCTATTTTGCCCTACTGGAAAGTTGGGGGGGGGGGGGATATAGGAGGGAGCAGATTATTGGGGGGGGGGGTCACTCTTTTGGGGTGGTGGGTAGGGGAAAGACAGGGAGAAATTTTTTAACTCAAAATCTTGTGGAAATGAATAATGTAAACTAAAAAATAAAAAAATTTAATTAAAAAAAGTGTGATAATGGACATCCTTGTATCACCCCCGATCTTACTGGAAATTCTTCTTGCTTATTCCCATTACATACAATGCTAGATAAATGCTACCTATCATTTTAAGGAAGACCCCATTTATTCCTATTCTCTCTAGTATTTTTAAAAAGAAAGGCTGTTGTACTTTGTCAAATGCTTTTTGCATCTTTTGAGATAATAATTTTGATTTGTTAGTTTTGTTATTGATATGGTCAATTACAGTGATAGTTTTTCTAATACTGAACTAGCACTGCATTCCTGGTATAAATCCTATCTGGTCATAGTGTATTATCCTCAACATAAATTGCTGGAATCTCTTTGCTAACATTTTCTTTAAAATTTTTGCATCTATGTTCATTAGGGAAATTGGTTTGTAATTTTCTTTCTCTGTTTTGGCACTTCCTGGTTTAGGTATCAGCACCATATTTGTATCATAAAAAGAATTTGATAGGACTCCTTCTTCACCTATTTTCCCAAATAGCTTATATAGTATTAGAATTGTGTTCTTTAAAAGTTTTATAGAATTCACTGGTAAATTCATCTGGCCCTGGAGATTTTTCTTAGGGGGTTCATGTATGACTTGTTCAATTTCTTTTTCTGAAATGGAGTTAAGTATTTTATTTCCTCTTCTGTAATCTGAGCAATTTATATTTTTGTAAATATTCATTCATTTCACTAAGATTATCAAATTTATTGGCATACAGCTGGGCAAAATAGCTCCTAATTATTGTTTTGATTTCCTCTTCATTGGTGGTAAATTTACCCTTTTCATTTTTGATGCTGGTAATTTAGTTTCCTTCTTTCTTTTTTTAAAAATAAAATTAACCAAAGGTTTATCTATTTTATTGTCTTTTTTCCCCATAAAACCAGCTCTTAGTTTTATTTATTAATTTAATAGTTTTCTTAATTTAAATTTTATTAATCTCTCATTTTGGTTTTAAGAATTTCTAATTTGGTATTTAACTGGAAAATTTTAATTTGTTCTTTTCCTAGCCTTTTTAGTTGCATGCCAAATCCATTGATCTCTTCTTTCCCTGTTTTATTCATTTAATCATTTAGAGATATAAAACTTTCCCTAAAAACTTCTTTCCCTGCATCCTATAAATTTTGGTATGTTGTCTTGTCTCATTGTTGTGATTTTCTTGGATGAAGTTATTGATTATTTCTATGATTTGTTATTTAACCCACTCATTCTTTGGGATTAGATTAGTTAGTTTCCAATTAATTTTTGGTCTATCTTTCCATGGTCCTTTATTAGATGTAATTTTTATTGCATCATGATCTGAAAGGATGCATTTGATATTTATGCCTTTCTGCATTCGATTGTGAGGTTTTTATACCCTAATATATGGTCAGTCTTTATGTAGGTGCCGCCTGCAACCAAGAAAAAGGGATATTCCTTTCTATTCCCATTGAATTTTTTCCAGAGGTCAATCATATTTAACTTTTCTAAAATTCTATTCATCTCTTTAACTTCTTTCTCGTTTATTTTGTGGTTAGATTTCTCTAATTCTGACAGGGGGAGGTTGAAGTCCCCCAGATGGTATAGTTTTGTTATCTATTTCTTCCTCTAACTTTCCAACTTCTCCTCTAAGAATTTGGATGCTCTACCACTTGGTGCATATATGTTTAGTAATGATATTACTTCATTGTCTATGAAGGATATAGTTTCCTTCCTTTGTCTCTTTTAATTAGATTTATTTTTGCTTTTGCTTTGTCTGAGACCAGGATTGCAACTCCTGCTTTTTTTAATTCAGCTGAAGCAAAATATATTCTGCTCTAGCTTTTACCTTTGCTCTGTGTATATTCATGTGCTTCAAATGTTTTTTTTTATAAACAACATATTGTAGAATTATGGTTCTTAATCCATCCTGCTATCTGCTTCCATCTTATGGGTGAGTTCATCCCATTCACATTCACAGTTATGATTGCTGTCTGTGTCTTAGGACTGTTGTTTTATTTTTATTTGTATCCTCAATACTTAACACAGTACCTGATATAATGTAAATACTTAATAAATGCTTATTGATTGATTGGTTGGTTGATTGATGCAAAGAAAAAGCTTCCTAACAATTAAAGCTATCCCAAAGTATAATAGACTACTTTGGGAAATAGTTGGTTCACCCTTACTGGGGGGCCTTCACTCAAAGACTGAATCACCATTTGATAGGAATGATGTAAAAAGGACTTTTGGTCATGACACTTTGAGATGATGTGATTCAATTAAATCTATGATCATTGAATATATATCAGTTTTCTCCAGAAGTGGCAAACAAGATGAGGGTCACTTTGGAAGGACATTTACTAAAGCTTCTCCTTTCCCCAGTATAGTTCACAGATTTCTTGATGTCCTAGACACGTTCTTCATTGGAAATTGGCTCAAGCTGGTAAGGAGTGATATGCTTTAGAGAGCAGATCCAGACAAGTGAACAGAATGCTGGACTTGGAGGCAAAAATACCTGAGTTCAAATCCTTTCTGAGATACTTATTAATTGTGTGACCCTGGGCAAGTCACCCAAACTGGTTGTGTTTCAGTAGACTCAATGACCTGTAAGGTTCCTTCTGGTTCTAAATCTGTGATCCTAAAGTCTGATTCAGGCACCAAAATAAAATAGAATAGGAATATTATGATCATTTTAAAGGTTATCAACCTCATTTTACAAATGAGAAAATTGAGGCCCAGAGAGACTAAATGGGTTTCCCAGTGTCATACAGATAGCTGTTACAGCTCTGGTATTCATGCCCAGATTCTCTGATTCCAAATCCAATGCTCTCTGCCCCTGCACCCAAGGATTCCGTCCTGAACCTCTTACCTTTAACTAGAATTATGAGAAAAGCATCATGCTGCAGTAGAAGGATCTGTTTTCTAACCCTGCCTCTGTTACTTATTTCCCCTGTAACCTTCAACTAGTGACTTTATTTCACTAGGCCTCTGTTTCCTCATCTGTAAAATCAGAGATTTGGTCTAGATAACCACTAAGACCCCTTTGAGCTCTGAATATCTGTTCTATGGTTCTCACTTGGTTATACTCTGAACTAGGTGTTTGTCATGCTGAGGCAGCAGCTCTCAGGCATTTGATATGCTGGTTCCCAGATGAGTATATACAGCTTTATATATATATATCTATATATATATATATACAGTATATACAAAATCAGTGGTGCCAAAGGGCTTCCATTGTGGCCCTAGGGTAGAAGCTCCATTTGGCTGTGGGACACTGGCCTGAGGACCCAGGTCTGCTCCGGAGTTTCTCTTAAACAACTAAGGGATTTCCTGCTTCCCACCATCCCCATCCACATAGGTAAGTCTAGTTGTTTCACATCATGATTCAGGCAGAGAGTCGAACTCAAAGGTCACTTTCTGTACCAGCCAAGTCCAAGAGGGTTAAAAGGACTAAGGTACAAGTATCTAATAACCCTATGTCATACCTCCTAGAGAATATTTTCATTTTAAAGGCCATTTACTTCCCAATAAATTTATCCTTAATGGTGGGGTTTCAAACAGTATGACAAATCAGCAGGAAAGATTACTGGTTGGGAGGTGGTGCTGAGGAGGGAGAGGTAATATAAACATGCCTTAAATCATGACACATAGGCAACTGTCAATTTCGTCTTTGTATAAGGCCATTTTTTTGTTCATGTGGGAAGCTCAGAAACAAACTGCCTTCCCAGATCTTAGAGATTAGAGATAGGTAGATGGCACAGTGGATCAAGAATTAAATTTGGGGTCAGGAAGATCTGAGTTCAAATGTGGCATCAGTTGAGAACTTGTCACCCATATTTTAGCCTTTGAGTGAATGTAGGATCCTGCCAATTTGGGTGGTCCCTCCCCTGGTGAAGATCACAAACCCTCCATGGCCTCTGATCCTGGGCAATTGTATTCATGCCGTTTCATCTATTCTCTGTAAGGGGTCCACCCAAAGCCTCAGAGGCCTGCTTGGCCTTTTAGCATTTTGCAAATATTCATTACAGCACTCAGACTGTCCATCTGTTTTCCCTCAGTCTCACATAATGGTATATACATATATCACACTTTAAGGTATGCAAAGCAATGTCACCTATATTCTCTTATTTGAGCCTCACAACAGCCTTGGGGGAGGTAGTCTTTATTATCCCTATTTTACAGATAAGCAAATTGAAGCTGACAAAAGTTAAATGACTAACCCAGGGCAACTGGGGTCTTCTTGACTTTAAGTCAGTGCTCTCTTTCACCTGACTCACTGCCTTTCCATGTCTTTTGTGGCATATTCATTTAAGAAGATAGTATTAATAATAACAATTCTAGTTTATTAATGCTTTACAGTTTGTAAAGTACTTTCCTTACAACAGCCCTGCCAAGTAGGTAGTACAAGAATTAGTATCTTATTTTAGAGGCTGAATGAGAGTAAATGACCTGTCCAGAAAAGTACAAGAAGAAAAGAAATAATTGAAGCATTTTACCCTGGGAATAACATTAAAATACTACCTGAAAATAACTTGATTATTTAATGGAACTTAGAAGCATCCCAAGTCCCACAACAATAGTTGGTACAGTGGATAGAATGCTGAGCCTGGAGTCAGTAAGACCTGAGTTCAAATCCAGCATCAGGCACTTACTAGCTGTGTGATACTGGATAAGTCACTTAACCTCAGGTTCCTCATCTGTAAAATGCGGGTAGCAATAGCACCTACCATCCAGGGTGAAGATCACACGGGCTAACTATAAAGTGCTTAGCATAGAGACTGGCACATAGTAAGTGCTGTATAAATGTTAATTATTATAATTCTTCATCTTCATGAGTTAATAATGCACAATAAAGTGATATCCTCAGCTCTCTATTACTGATCATTCTCATTCAGGCCTTATTCCTTGCAAACAGATTGTAAATATTCCCTGACACTAACAACAATGGCAGAGGCCATAGTAGGAAAGAGTCAAGTGTTCAGTAGCCACCATGTTATGGAGCTTCATCGATTACATTGCCCTACTCACAGCACCAGGAATGGAAAATTCCCAAACATACAAGATCCATTTCAGTGACCAACCCAGGCTCTTATGTGCCCTGGGTGGGCTGCAGGGTTTGGCAAACCCCAAACTACCAGAGGTGGTTTCAATAGTCTTGCATAACCAATGGCTGTCAAGCTCCAAAATGGCATCACCTTTCACCAGTGGGCCTTGAGTTTCCAGGCCAGAACATAGAAAGCCACTTTGTGGAGATAACCTAAGACTCACTTACTCACCCACCTAATCCTTGTGAAAATTCCTGAGTCCTAGGCATAGAACTGATGTCTGTCAAGAGTGGACTAAACAAAATTGTCCATGGCATATGGAAACCTGAGCATGATGGTTGAAAAAAAAATCATTTTACAGTTTATATATATATATTTTTCCCCTCTACTTTAATGCCATAATCATCCTTTTCAAAAGTGAGCATGGTTGGCAAGTTCTGTCTGAATTCCATGGGAAAGTATTTGGCAAATCACATGCTGACATGTTTATCTTGTTAGCTGTCAGGATGAGTAAGTATGCAAGCTGAATGCCATCATTCAGGCTGAATGGAGAAATAGCTACTCTTCAGGAAGTCTGACAAAATAAATATATTTTCAAACATGGTTTGTCAGGTTCCTATTAATCCTTTGTTCAGGACTCACCATGACTGACCTTAAGTAGACCTGTGATGACCCAGCAGCTTCCAATCCAACTGTCTCTTTGTTCCCCTCATTAGAGAGACAAATTCACTGGGGTAAACCAGTGATGGTGAATTTCAAAGATTTTCATATGGATATATTTAAGCTTCTTTTTTTCACATCAATTACACTGAAGCATTCCTGCCACTAAAACCCCACAATCAGACTCCCACAATTACTCTGCAAAAAGTGTTGCAGAAGTTGTATTGATGACTGCATTTGTACATGCCACTTTCCAGACCCTCCATGCAGGAAGACTAGGTGAATCTAACAGTATGCAAATATTGAGAAAATGGTAAAAAATAATAATAATAAAAATAAGAAAGACACTTTTTTTTTGGTCCTGACATACATGCAAACATGTGCCAAAAGCATTTTGGAAGGAGAAAATGCATCAGTTAGTGACACATCCCTCTCAACTTCAGTCTGCTGTTCATTGCGAGATGTCTTTGAGCAGAGGTTGGATGATCCCAAGGAGGGTATGATATGAAGGGAAGTACTTGGTCTGACAGACTTAGTAGGCTAGTCTTATACCAGACTAATTTTTAGCTTTTGAGTATCTAAAACAGAGGGCCTGACCTTCCTCAGACCACCAAGAAACTTCATCTATAGGAAAAGTGCTGATTCTGAAATGCTAACAACATTCTCTGGTGACATCATAGACTGAAAATTTTCTTAGAGCTTTCATTGTTTTTCCTCTTTGCTGGAAGGCCAATTTCTCACGGACATATGCTAGGCCTGAGCCAATACTAGAAGAATAGCTTTGAATGGTAGACTTGAGAAAGAAAGAGAAAAAAGAAATTAAACTAGATGTTGTATAATTTTAATAATTAAATTTGTCCCTCAAGATGAGTTGAAAAAAAATGCTTTGCCACTTTTGAGGGGTGGGGTACTATACATGTGCAGTGTATCACATACTAGGTGCCTGTTGATTGATTGAACAGTATTATCAGATACAGTTGACATACTTAATGCTTTTCCTGAACTACTTAAATTTATTTTCTTTTAGGTTTTCCAACACAGAATGCCCAGCTTGGTGGTGGGAAGAAGGGATATATTTCAAAATGAAGGTGATATTTAAAATAAATAAAAATCAAGTTAAAAAAAAGAAAGGGAAGATTAAGGGGGTTCAATGTGATAAGCATATGTGGAAAAAAGAAACAGAGTGGATAGATGTGGTAAAGTATAGGGAACAGAGTCCTGGATCCAGATTCACTAGACCTTGGCTCCAGCCCTACTTCTGCTACTGACTTCTCTGGACCTCAGTTTCCTTATCAATAAAATGAAAAGGTTGGTTTAGAATTCAGGTTCTTAACCTCAAGTTCAAGAATTTGGTTTTTGTTTTAATATTTTGATAAGTGTCTTAATATAATTGATTTCCTTTGTAATCCTATGTGTTTTATTTTATTTATTTAAAACAGGAGTGAGGAAACTGTGGCCTCAAGGCCACACCTTCTAGCTTCTTACTGAGTATAAGTTTCACAGAACAAATCCTTTTTTAAGGGGATTTGTTCTGTGAAGTTTGGATTCAGTCAAAGGAGCACACTTGAGGACCTGGAGGGTCACCTGTGACCTTGAAGCCTCAGGTTCCCCACCCAATTTAAAAACAACTTTTTCAGAAGGGGTCTGTAGCTTGATTAGACTGCCAAAGAAATCCATGACACATATAACAACAACTCCAACAATAATAATAACTAACATTTATATAGTGCTTCCTATGTGCCAGACACTGTGCTAAGCATTTTACAATTGTTACTTTGTTTGATTTTCTTTTTCTTTTTCTTTTTTTTTTTTGCCTTTTGGAGGGCAATTTTGGGGTTAAGTAACTTGCCCAAGGTTACACGGCTAGTATTTTTGTGTGGGTGTTAAGTGTCTCAGGCTGGAACCGAACTCGGGTCCTCCCGACTTCAGGGCCAGCGCTTTACTCACTGCGCCACCTAGCCGCCCGCCCCTACTTTGTTTGATTTTCACAACAACCTGGGGAGGTAGGTGCTATTATTATCCTCATTTTACAGATTAGAAAACTGATACAAGTAGAGGTTAAGTGACTTGCTCAGGGTCACACAGCTAGTAGGTGTCTAAGGCTGGATTAGAACTCATGTCTTCTTGACTCACTTTATCCACTGTACCACCTTTTTTGTTTTTGTTGTTGTTCAGTCATGTCCTACTCTCTATGACCCCATTTGGGGTTTTTCTTGTTAAAGATACTGAAGTGGTTTGTCATTTCCTCCTCCAACTCATTTTACAGATGAGGAACTAACACAAACAAGGTTAAGTGGCTTTCCCAGGGTCACATAGATAGTGTATCCAACCAAGGTCATATTTGAGCTCATGAAAATTAGTCTTCCTGACTCCAAGTCAGTGGTCTATTGTCTGCACCACCCAGCTGCCATAATACAATCACCATAATCATCATCAAGCAGTTAACATTTATATAATGCTTTAATGTTTGAAAAATGCTTTACAAATATTATCTTATTTTATCTGCACAACAATCTTGGAACATAGGTGCTATTATTATTCCCTTTTTACAAATGTGAGAATTGAGGCAGGAAAAAAAAGTTAAGTGACTTTCCCAGGGTCACAGTGCTAGTGTCTGGATTTGAAGTGAGATCTTCCTGCTTCCAGGTCCGGTGCTCTATCTACTTTACTACCTAGCTGCCACTACAGGAGGCTGAGAACTCCGGTTTAGATGATTTTTGAGGTTGCCTTCCAGCTCTGAGTCATTTGATTTATGGATGGGAGAAGAAAGACAACTATTCACATTTTGTTATATATTCCTTTTTGGTTGGGAAAACAGTGAGAAAAAGATTGTTGGGGAAAAAAAACCTAGGAAAGATTGGTACACCTGCCAAAACAAACCCAGGAACTGGATGAACAAAATTACAAAAAAGCTTTATACAAATAAAATCAGATTTAAATAATTGGAGAAATATTATTTGTTCATGGATAGGCAGGACTAATGTAATAAAAATGATCATTTTACCTAAACTATATATCCAGCACCATCCCAATTAAATTACCAAAAAAATTAGTTTCCTGAATTAGGAAAAAATAGTAACAATCTGGAAGAACAAAAGGTCAAGAAAATCAAAGAACTGTATCCTTGATAGGAATACAGCAAACAGTATACTGGGGCAGGCAAAGCTGTGTAAGAGACCTTATATTACAGGTGGAGAGCCTCAGTGTCGAGGATGAGTGAAGTGAAGGCCCTGGAGGACTGTGCCCTGGTCAGACCACATGTGAAATAGGATGTTCATTCCTAGGTATCACATTTCAGAAAGAATGTTGTCCTGAGGAGGAAAAGCAGGCTGAGGCTTTACCTTAAGGGAATAGACAATGACAGCGATCGATGAAGACGAAGACGTTTGTATTATACTTTAAGGTTTTCCAAGCATCTGAGACTCTCAAGCACCCTGCAAGATATGCTTTCCCACAGTTGTTATTATCCTAAGTGTGCAGGTGACTCGGATGAAGTCACTTGTCCTTGTTCACATAACCACTAACTTTCAGAGGCAGGATTGGAACTCTGGTTCCAGCTAACAAATATCAGTCCACTGGAGGACCTGGGGATGCTTTTCCTGTAGAAAAGATAACTTAGGGGGCACATCAGAACTGCCCTCAATATTGAAGAATTGAGGCACAGAAGAGACATTTGTTCTGCTTGATCCTAAAAGGCAGAACTAGGAACAATGGGTAGAAGTTAGAATGACTGAGATTTGGGCTTGATATCAGGAAAAACTTCCCCAAAATAGGAGCTGATCCAAAGTGGAGCAGGCCCCCTTCAAGGTAGTTGATTCTCCATTACTAGGGCTCACCCAGCAATGGGGAGATGACCACTTATTGGGGACAGTGTAGAGTGGATTTTCACTCAGGTATTGGTTGGACAAGATGACTAAGAAGGTCTCCTCACTTAGATTCTGTGATTCCTTTATGGGTCAAAAAGGGACCTGAAATGATTGAACCCTTCTGGGCCTCATTTTCCTTATCTGTTGAGTGAGGAGGTTGGTTTAGTTCAGAGGTTCTTAAACTTTTTGTATCATGGATCCTTCCCTTTGATGGGTTTGATGAAACCTCTGGACTCCTTATCAGAACAATGTTTTTAAAGGAAGTATAAAATTAAATGCATAGGGTTACAAAGGAAATCAATTATTTTGAAATATAGTTGGGGCAGCTAGGTGGTGCAATGAATAGAGCATTGGCCCTGGAGTCAGGAGGACCTGGGTTTAAATCTGACTTCAGACACTTAATACAAAAAACTAGCCATGTGACCTTGGGTAAGTCACTTAACCCCAATTGCCCTACCTTCCCCCCTCCAAAAAGAAAAAAAAAAGAAATATAGTCATCAATTCAGTGAGGAAGGAGTTCATGGACCCCAGGGCCCTGAACAACATAAATGTGCATTATTTACAAGAGTCTAACTTGTTCAAACATTTGCCACAAATATTAAATCACCAGACTTTCTTTTAAAACAGCAACATGAATGAAGATCATAAAGAAGTCCAGATTTCCCACATAAACTCCAGCAAAGATCTAAAAAGGACACCAATTTGAGTAACGATCAAAAACACCAGAAATAAACAGTAAATTTCTTCGTCTATCACAAGACTACATAAAAGACTCCAGAAGCCTGCAGGAATGGGAGAGAAGGCCTATCAGGGAAACCAGCTTGAGCTCAAGTAAATACTCTGGAAGTTTACCAGCACTTTGACTAAAGATTCTATCTGAGGGTACCAGAAGGCAACAGCACTCTGACATAAAATGTTCCAGGAGGGCCTAAAGACTGTAATATTCTGAGCACAGATATCAAGGAAAGGTGGAAACATGAAGTAGAAGTCTGGGAAATTGAAATCATGACCAAACAGGAACTACCACCCCATCTAAGAGTCAGGGAAGCTATAGATTCTGGCCTGGACACAAAGTATCAAATCAGGGACTGAGAGGTCAAGTAAACAGAAGAAAACATTAAATACAGTGAAGAAATACTATGGATCAAGATATATGGATGAGGTTAACCCACAATAGGGAGTAACAAAACAAAGAAAAGCAGAATCTCAGAAAAAAAAATGGTTTTACTCCCAGGATTCCAACAATGCCTGGAAGAAATGAAGCAAGAGGTTAAAATAAAATGAAATAAGTGAAATAAGAGCTCTATAGGGGAAAATTAGAAGAAGAATTTAAAATAGAAAGTCAAAAATCTTAACCACATAATAGAACTCCTAAAAATGAGAATGGTACATACAGAACCCAATGATTCCTAGAAATAACAAGAAATATTAAAACAAATCAAAAGATTGGGAAAATAGAAGACTAGGGAAAAGAGGTTGAAGAGAGATTTTTTTTTTGCTTTTTTTTTGGAGGGCAATTGGGGTTAAGTGACTTGCCCAAAGTCAAATGGCTAGTAAGTGTGTCAAATGTCTGAGATGTCTGAGGCCGGAATTGAGTCCTCCTGACTTGAGGACTGGTTCTTTATTCACTGCGCCACCTAGCCGCCCCAAAGAGAGATTACTTAAGAATTGTTGGGGTCTCTGGAAAGCATAACCAAACAAAAATAATAAATGAAAACTAGCCAGATTTATTAAAACCAGAAGGCAAAGTGAAAACAAAAAGAATCTACTAGCAATTTCCTGAAAGAAATCCCAAATTGAAATTACCCAGGAGTATCATACCCCAAATCTAGAGTTTCCAGGTTAAAAAAAAATTGCTGCAAGTATTTTTCAGAAAGAAAGGATTCAAGTATCAAGGAATCACAGTGAGGGTCACACATGATTGTACTGTCATTTTATACAGGCTATCAGTCTCAACGGGTCATGTATGACTGGTTAGCCAATGACCCTTGGTGCCTATAGAGGGCACAGAACTCTTGACTAAAGATGTGAAGACACAATTGAGGTAGGAATCCGTTTTTGAAACCTGGGTTTCTCTCTGTGCCTCTTATCTGAACATCTGAGTAGAATACATTATATTTTCAAGAGTTTCACTTCAAACATCCATGCTCGGAAAAGAAAAAAAAATGGTGCAAAAATTCTAAGACAAATTAAATTCTATTTTTACGTTCTGAGTGCTCACTGAATTGAAAGCTCTAGCATAAGAATGAAAACTTGGAAGCAAATTCATTTCATCAGACTACTTAAGGGCTTTATAGTTATGAAGTACTGGAGATAGAAGCCAAGGGGAGCAAATCAAAATGGGCAGCCATTGGGAAAAGCTCTGACTCTGGATTCAAAACAGCTAGGCCAAAATCCTACCTCTGCCTCTTACTATGTTTCATGACACAGGCAAACTATTAAACTGTTTTGTCACTCAGTTGCCTTATCTGTAAAATAAAGTTTATAAGAGCTAATTTAAGTAACAGGCTTTTAAAGTCCTCTTCAATCTAGATTCCAGTTCCCTTTTCAGTCATTTCATATTATTCCCCTTCACATGCTCTTTGTTCTGGTTAAATTGCCTTATTAGCTTTTCCCCATACATGACCTGCCAACTCCTACCTCCGGACTTTGCAAAGATAGTGCCTTGTCTTGAATATGCTCCCTCCCTTGCTTCTGCCTTTGAGAATCATGGCCTTCCTTCAGAGCACATTACAGGGGAGAGCCACATAAGGCATGTCCTCATAGTCCCACTTGATGCTACTATGCTTGAAACCATTTTCTATTTGTATAGACTTTAAATTTGACTATCTCATATCTCCAGTGGAATACAAGATCTCTGAAGGCAAGATCTATTTCATTTTTCTCTTTGTACCCCCAAAGATTATGTACCTTGTACATAGTAGCATTTTATGAATGTTTATTGGATTGGTTATTTCTAGGTTTATCATTCATTACTCTCTTTCACAGACTCTGGTATAGTCCCAATGACTATCTTGCTGTTCCCCATACATGACATTCTATCTTCTCCCTGCAGCCCCCCTCCATCTTTTAGAATTCTTAGTTTCCTTCAAAGTTCAGCTCAAATGCTACCTCTTTCTGTCTTATTACCTCCAGCTCCTACCTGCTGTATCTCCAAGGCAATATTCACAGCACTGAAGGCGACTATGAAAATGATGGCATAGTTCTGAATTGCAAAATATAACAGACTCTCCATATAGAAGACAGAAGTAAAACATTTATTCAAACACCAGAAAGCCAAATCCCAACACCAGAAAGCCAGATTCCAACACCAGAAAACCAAATCCATCATAGCAACAAAGAAGTTAATATACCTTATCACCACAGGAAGCAACACCATCCCAAAGCCTTCCCACAAACGAACACTCACAATACTAGCTGTCTGCTTGCCTGCATCCTCTCTGTCCTCCAGCTCTAACTTCTCTGACTCTCAGCTTCCTTTGGTCTCTGCTCCACCCTTCCCGCTCCACCCATTCAGCAAACTCCTCCCACCACAGGTTCCATGTGATTACATTCAGCCTATTAAGGGGCAGAGAACATCTTCAAATTCCCATTCTCATTACACTCCCACCTCTCCTTTCCCCCCCTCCCTAACTACCTAGTCTTTATGTATGTGTACATGTAGTTTCTGCAGATAAAATATAAGCTCCTGGAGGGCAGGAACTGGTTTGTATTTGTCTTTGTAACACCAGCACCTAGCAAATGCCTGGCCCCATGTAAGTTTTTAAATGCTTGTTGTTGATTGAATTGAGTAAAATGCTAAATAAATGTCAATTGTTATTATTTTTGGAGAACTGGTATCTTTTCCCACTGGGATGGCTGTACAACCTTGCTAATAAGAGTACTTTGAAAAAGATCATCCTTTTGGGTTTTTGAGCTCGGGGATTGTGAAAAAGTCTCTCTAGAGCTCTACAGTCAGGAGAATGCTCTATGGATTTCAGCAATCAGGGTCAGGCTGATATTTTTAGTCAAGATTTTGCCTTGCTAAGCTGGGTTCCACTGTGGTAGTTTTTTATTATTTCAGTGACACTTGCTCCCACAGAACATTTTCTTCCTTGTAACACTGATCTCTTAAAAACCAAATCAAATGCATCAAATGCAAAACTACTTTCTGTAATGAAGATAGCAAAAATCCAAACTCTAAACATTGAGCCAGTCCCTTTCTCTATCAGTGCTTTCCCAGAGATCCCTGGAAACCAAATGGTTCTCCTTGCCATGCCATCATTCCTCCTTCTGTTCAAATTTTATTTAAAGGATTCTAGACCAATGACCACTCATGTCTTCATTCGTGAACTTAAGCAAATATTTCTTCACTACTTCAAGGACTGGGCTTCTTGAAAGCAATCTGAAGTAGTCTTTGGAGATGAGCACATTACAAAGCTTTTCCAGAAACCATCTGTCAGACTCAGGTTCTGGGCAGCAGCACTCAGCCCTGTTAACCATGAAGCCCAGAATCCTTCAGAAAACAACATTTTTCACCCTTGCTTTATTAATCTGATTCCCAAGTAGAGTCATCTTAAAAATACATTTTTATCTGGCTATTTTGTTTATTTTTTTTAAATGTTCAATTCAACAAAGTTTCTGAATGCCTATTGCTTACAAGGCTCTGTGCTAGGCAATACATGGCATGCAGAGATGACAGTGTCCCTGGCCTCAAGGAGCTTACAATCTAGCTGGGGGAGAAGGAGAAGGATAAAATAAGGGCACAAGTGAAATCCAAGAAGAATACGATGAATGACAAAATAGAAGGAAAATAACGTAATATGGAGGTCCATAGAAAGGAAGGATCCCAACGGGCTGAAGGTCTCACTGAAGGTTAAATGAAAGAAGTGATATCTGAGTTGGGCTTCAAAAGATAACTATCTTTTTTTTTGACAAGTGAAGATGTACAGTGAGGGCATTCTAGGTAAAGGGATCCTGTGAACCTTAAGGCAATCTATGAATGTCAGTTGTGACAATAATTATTAGCAAAGCCATAACTAGGAATTTTTTCACATGGGGCAAAAACAGTTGTGGGCAAGGGGTGGTGGCAGTGGTGGAAAGGACAATCCAGTTTAGATACAGACAGACTATGGGGGAGGGCAGGGAAAATAGACCTTGGAAGAAGGCATGATGGAGATGAGACCTTTGGAATGGGGGCCAGAAATAAGGGTGGTCTGATGGAGGATCACAAGACAGGGTTTAGGAATGGCATTCACCGCAAGAAGAAGCAATTCCCATTGCTGATGTTAGCACCTAGGGGAAAACATCGTTGGCCCCATGTTAGTTCCAAGTCTCCATTTCCCACCTGTCTACCTTCTTTTGTACTTATCCAATCTTCCCCCTCTCCAGGTACATCTTTTCCCTCAATTCTTCAGCTTTGTTTTACATGTTGTTTTCCCCCATTAGATTGTTAGTTCCTTGAGGGCAAGGAGCCTCTTTCTTTTTTGGCACATAGTAGGAGCTTAATAAATGCCTATTGACGACTATTGATGGAACAGGAATTGTTTGTGTGTTTGGCAGATTGTAAGGAATCCAATTTGACTGAAGAGAGTACATACAGAGTTATAGCAGAAGATAAGACTAAAAAGGAAGCTTTGAACAATAGAGAGGACTGCTTTGTTTTTTCAAAGGACCTGGGTTCCAATTCCAGCTCTGGGGTGAAGCTACCTACTTTCTGCTTGTATGAATTTGAACAAGCTGTGCTTTGGGAAGGTAGATCTGGTAATGTGCTTGAGATAAGTTAGAGAAGAGTAAGGACATTAAAGCCAGGGAAACTCTGAGAGGTTTAAGTGATTTGTCCAAGGTCACAGGAAACCAATGCCAGAACCAGAACTTGAACCTAGGTGCTCCAACTTGTGTATCATGGCAGAAGTGAAGGCTATTAATCATACACAGAGTGCTAAGGGTCATAAAAGAGTCAAAGGCAACACCAAGATCATTAGCCTGGTCAACAAACCAGGCACAGCAACAGAAAGAGGGAAGTTGGGAGAAGGAGCAGGTTTCAGAGTTCTGAGTCTAAGTTTGAGGTGGAGATAATACCTACAAGGCAGTTGAAAATGTGTGTCTAGAGCCCAGAGAGAGGTCAGAGCTGGAGATACCAATGAGGGAGACATTTTCACCAAGAGAAGAGGTTTTCAAGCTTTCTGTGCTGCTACTGTGGTTAGCCAGGTGGCATCGTGAAATTTGATTCTATTATTTCATGAAAGGCTAACAATCTTGTTACTATAACCACCCCTTATTTATATTTGTAGTTAGTTTATATATTATATTATATAATTTATATCTTATATTATATGTTACATAATATTATATATAAACTATTATAAAATAGTTTATCTATTTATTGCAGAATTGCAGTATACCTCCTCCTTAGTCCTCAGGTAGTCTAGGTTATATGTAGTCTCAGTGTACATAGTTAACATTTCAAGCACTATCCTTAAACAGATAATTAAACCTCCCTAAGTAGGTGGCATCCTTAATAAGACAATATACAAAATTGGTTTTCAAGCCATCTTTGTGGGATCTTCAAGGAAACTATGTCCAAGAATAAATATAAAAGAATTTTATCCAGGGCTGGTTGTTTAAACCCAAAGCCATGGACAAAGTACATAGACTCACATACAGGGATGAAATGGGGCAGGGCATCAGACAGGGAACCAGATGGAGAAGTTAGATGGCACAGTAGATAGAGTAGTGGGCCTGGAGTCAGGAAAAGGCTCATCTTCCTGAGTTCAGACCTGACCAGATGTGTGGCCCTAGGCACACGTGTTTGCCTCAGTTTCCTCATCTGTAAAATGAGCTAGAGAAGGAAATGGCAAACTGTTCCAGTAACTCTGCCAAGAAAACGGTCGTGAAGAACTGGATGTGGCTGAAAGAACTGACCAACAGCAACAGACATTGACACGAGTGAGATACGTGGTAACAGTGCAGCGAGGATGCTTGAGGCTCACCTACAAAAATGGTGGGAAATGAACCAACAAGTCATTGGCTTTTTATAATGGGCTGTGACTTGGGATCAGCCCAATGGTGCTTAGGTAAGCTCTATGAGGTTTCACTACAGCAGAGAACACTCATATTAATAGACATGGGGGCATCTCTTTTGTTTTTGTCTATATCTTTATATCAGTATTTTTACTTGAAATGTACTACTTTTTTTTTTTTTTACAAACACTGTGGAGAGAGATTGGAGGGTTTTCATGTGCTAGCTTATACAGGAAGGTGCCACATCACATGGAAACACATTGAAAGAAGAGATCCAGGGGGTGGCTAGGTGGTGCAATGAATAGAGCACTGGCCCTGGAGTCAGGAGGACCTGAGTTCAAATCCAGCCTCAGACACTTAACACAAAAACTAGCCATGTGACCTTGGGCAAGTCACTTAACCCCAATTGCCCTACCTTCCCCCCTCCAAAAAGCAAAAAAAAAAAAAAAAAGAAAGAAAGAAAGAAAGAAAGGAAGAAGGGATCCTCAAATGCTTCAGGAAATTTTCATCTAACCTAGTACAACATGATAGAGAATAAAGAGAGGCAATATGTCAGAGTGGATGGAAGGCTGACCTCAAGGTCAGAACAATCAGGGTTCAGGTCTCACTTCTAATTCAGTCTAGCTACGTGACCTTGGACAAGTCACTTAATTGCTCAGTTCCCACAGGCAACTCACCAAGAGAACAAGTTATAAAAGAGTTCATCTATGTTGGTAGAGGGACTTACTCCACTGGGATTTCCTTATGTTGGTGAAATCACAGGACTAGCCAAAACAATAGTGGGACAGAACCCCAGAGGGAGAGTTGGGAAGCCTTGGTCCAAGTCTCAGCTCTGCCACTGATTAGCTCACTAGACAACCTCAGGCAAACCACTTCCTCTCTCTGAGTGCCAATTTCCTCATCTGTAAAATGGGAGTAGGATGAGTGGACGTAATGTAATGCCAAGGAAAGGCAACTTCCCAAGGTTCAGAATACCAGCATAGGTGCTCTCCATTTTATTCAGTGACAAACCAAGAACAGAGAAGGTCAAAACATGACATCATTCAAAATACAGCATTTACTAAGTGTGATTAAATAATCTCCAAGTACTACCCCACCCCAGGACCTTCCAATCATTCAATCAATTACAAAGTCCCCGTTCTAAATACTTCTCCACCCCTAGGCTGTACCTTCATTTAGTCCACCACAAAGCCCCTCTTCTCAAATGGAGATTAGTTTCCAAACATAAGTAAAATACATTCATTTGCTCAACCATAGAATACAAAAAGGTCAAAAGTTCCCCACCCCTGGATCACAATTGAATCTACCCTAGAGTTACATCAAGTTTAAGCTCAGCACTTAATACCCAAATGGAGGTCTTTTCTTCTTCTTGACACGAGGCAAGTTCTCAGCAATCTTAGTTCCTGGGGAGACAAGGCTTAGCAAGGCCACAAGATACATTGCCAGTCTCTTCACTAATTCATCCTCTGTCTGTAGAACAGTCCTAGAACCCCTGAAAACGTTAGCAAAACCCTCTCCCAGGATTTCTGTAAACATACAACAAGAAAATCCTTCTTCAGGGCTTCTGAACCAACAGAAAGGTTCCCAGACCCCTGCAACAACAGCACTGTCCTTCACCAGTAGACAGTATTCACTCTGTCTGCAGGACAGTCTCCAGACCCCTGCAACAACAGCACTGTCCTTCCTCAGTGGACAGTATTCACTCTCTGTCTGCAGGACAGTCTCAGGGCTTCTTAACCAAAAGCCAGGTTCCAGGACTTCTTCAACAACAGGACTGTCTTTCACCAGTGGACAAATCTGGCAAAAGAACATCAAAACAGACAGACAAAGTACCAGCAAAACAGCCATGTCTCCTCAGTCCTTGGCAGCTCAGGGGGCAGGTCTCAAAAGTCCAGGGCAATTCAAAGCGGCACTCAGCAATTCTCTCAGTCTCTCTCTCTGCCTCCACGAGGTGCTGCTTCCAAAAAAGTTCTTCTGCCTCTCTCTTGTCTCTCCAAATCTACGTCACCAGCTCCTCCCAGTTCAGGACTCTCTTTTCACATCAACAAGTCCATCCCACAGGTGGGATTAACAAGCTCTGGGTTTTAACACAATCAGTTTGAAAACCAAGCCAATACAGGGGAATCTTTAATTGCCATTACTATAACAGTGGACTAGATTTTCTTTAAAGTCCATTCCAGTACTAACATCAAATGAGATAATATTTATAAAGTGCTTAGCCCAGTGCCTAACATATAGTATGGGGGGAAGGAGTAAGAATTTATTAAGCACCTACTGTGTACCCTGGGCCAAGCATTTTACAACTATATCATATGATCCTTGCAACAACCCTGGAAAGTAGATGCTATTATTATCCTCATTTTACAGTTCAGGAAACTGAGGTAGGCAAAGTTTAAGTGACTAGCCCAGGGTCATATAGCTAGTAAGTATCTGAGGCTGGATTTGAACTAAGGTCTTCCTGATTCCATGCCCAGAACTCTAACCATTGTGCAACCTAGATGACTCAGTAGGTTTAATAACTGCCTCAGAAAGTGCTTAAATAAATATTTATTCCCTTCCCTATCATTTTGTGATTCTAGTCAGTCTAATGGATGAGTTAGAGCCACACATACTTTCACCGTGTTACATTATCTCTCCCTTTGGAGAAGAATACTTCTTAATAAAAGGCTTATTTCTTCTCCCAGGGCCATATGGGACAATGCTGACAATGGCCCTTTGACTTTCCAACCGAAAGATCAATTGGATTTCTGCTGGAGATTTTGTTTCTTTTTTTTTAAACAGAGCAAAAGCCAAGGACATATTTCTGTATAATGGGAACCTCTGCCAAGGTGGGGTTCTGAGATGCTGTTATGGTCCCAAGTGCCACAACATGAATATTAACACCACCGATCTCCACCCATCACTGCAGCACCTCCTGTATATTTTATGTGATACCTCCACAAAGGAAAATAGACAAGGGAAATACATTCTTGCAGTCACCTAGGAGACCAAATGTGCCTCTTAATTTTGATGACAGCCCCTAGTAAGTGAGAGACTCATGTCTACTTTAGCTAAAGCAGGTTACTCCCAGATTCACTCTGATCTTGTATTAAAATTGGAGCTAATTCTTCCGAAGGTGTGAGATATTTTGTTGTTGTTGTTTTAACAATTTACTTCAGAAAAAGAAAAGTAATTGTAGACCAAGGAGGTCAGAGGCAGAAAAAAGGATCCCATATATGTCAAAGGGTAAAATATTCACAATAGTAATTTTTGCGTTAAGCAAAAACACTGGAAATAAGTGGGTAAACTGTACTCACTATATAATAGTATTCCATTACATTCATATTATTATGGGGTAAGAAGTCAGAGAAAATTGGGAAGACTTGTAGGAAATGATGCAGAGTGAGAACAATTTACAGAATGACCACAATAATGTAAATTAAAAGAGCATGAGAAAATATCAGAATTCCAATTAAACACAATGACCAATCTTGGTTCCTGTAGAACCTTCCTCAGAAGGGAGGTGGTGGACTACAGGTATGGAAAAGGATATATACTGCTAAATACTTTCTCAATGAGATTTTGTTTGGCTTGGCTGTTTTTCTCTATTACAAGGGAAGGAAAGGTCTATGTGGGGGAAATTACTTGGAAGTGACAGTATTTTTTTTTAAAAGCATCAAAGTAAATGAGCTCAACCAGGAAAACACCGTACATAACCATACATAATAACAGCAACATTGTGTGATGATCAATTGTGAATGACTCAGTTCTTCTCAGCAATGCAATGATCTAAGACAATTCCAAAGGACTCGTGATGGAAAACACCATCCACATGCAAAGAACTGATGGTCTCTGAATGTAGATGGAAGCATACTAGTTTGATTTTATTTTTTTCCTTTTCTTCTGTTTCTTCTTTCACAGCTGTGACTAACATGGAAATATGTTTTACATTGCTTACCATTTTGGGAAGAAGGGAGGAGAGAAAAATTTGGAGCTCAAAATCTTGTAAAAATGAACGCTAAAAATTGTCTTCATGTGTAATTAGGAAAAAATAAATTATTTTAAGAATGTTAAAAAAAAAAAGCATCAACAGAACGTTAGGGAAAAAAGAGAAAGGAAATGCTCCTCACAGCCAAGGGTCCTAGTTCAAGTAGAATGTGGGCCATCTAAGAATAGGTAGGCACTTTCCATGAGGGCAATCATGACTCTCCTTGGGAGTAGGTAAGCGGTTGAGATCTGGAGGTCTGCATATGATTTCCCCCATGTATTCAGTCAGCACATCATCTGCTCCCAGAAGTTCAGCCCTAACTAGACAGGAGTAGCAAATGGGGATGATTATGATGATCCATAGGACGACAACTTGTAACAATAAGAGAGGCAGCAAGGTTGTGATAGGAATAATATTTACTGGCATATTCCCACTTTTCCCTTCACCCACAACTCAGAGTAAGTTTACTCCTCTCCTCCTTCCTTCCTTCGACATGGATCATCTTTACCTAAAAGGACACAAGACTGTCTCCAGGAGTTAATTGGGCCTAGTTTCTTGAGAGTGAAGCTTCATCATCACCTAAAGGCATTATAAAGTCTGAGCCTTAGTTTCCCTCAGATTTGATGGATTTCTGAAGACTTTATGACTCACCATGTCCTTCTCCTTACCCTGACCTAATGACCAGATGCATTTCCCTATGGAAATGATGGAGGCTACATCCAGAAAACCCAAGTGTTATTGTGATCTTGTTGCACATTCTTGCTGTGTTAGGGCAAAATGGGACTCCTTTTCTTAACTGTTCAATGACTTTTGCGTGTCTCATTTCATCCCATTATTAAACTTGAACCAAGAGGGTATCGGCATTAGAGCTGCATCCAACATTAAGGTATGGTGGGAAGAGAACCAGACTTAAATTGAGAAGATGTGATTTGAAGTCCCGACCCTGTCACTTATTAGCTATGTCAACTATATGACTCTATCAACAATGTATTAATGTCATTATATTCCCACACTCCCTCCAGTATTTGTCATTGTCTTTTTCTGTCATGTTAGCCATATCTGATAGGTATGAGGTGGTATCTCAAAATTGTTTTGATTTTCATTTCTCTAATTATTAGTGATTTAGAACACGTTTTCATATAACTATTGATGGCTTTGATTTCTTTTTCTGAAAACTACCTGTTCATATATTTTGCTTATCCCTCTTTGTTCGTATGTGCCTTCTCCCTCTAGTTGCACGTTTTTCTGATAATATTCTTTATCTTCCCAGAACAATTCCTCATGTGCAATAAGCTACAACCTGTTCACACCTATCACATACCTCACCATTGTACTTTGGGTAATCCTCAATCTCAAATATTTACTTGGAGACCATATGGTATTCTGTGAACCAGATATATATATATTATCATGTATATACAATTATCATTCAGTCAACAGCTATTGACACAGGAGAGTAGGTGTCTCTGTGTATTGCATGCATTCGTGATGTTGATAATGAAAGAATCCTCAAACAATGTTATCCCCTTAACTGTTAGGTCCTTCAAGGACCTTTGTGTGATTTTGACAGATGCATGGGAGAAGTGTGCAGAGCTTATTTCAAAACACAGTAAAATGTCTAGATGTTCCCAAGGTGTCTAGAAGTGATTAGATACAATTGGGAAATAAGGGAAGTTTGTCTATGGGGCTGTGCTACATGAATCAATAATCATTCGTTAAGTATCTAATACTACGTGCCAGGTATTATGCTAATGCCTGGGGATTTGAAGACAAAAATGGAACAATCACTGCCCTCTAAGAGCATACATTCTAATGGGGGAGACAACATATGGATACAAAACCTACAAAAATCAAATAACGTTGAAGAGGAAGGCATTAGCTAAGGAGGAGGAAGAGGAAATGTAGGAAACATATTACAGTAAGTGACTCTTGAACTGAGTTTTGAAGAAAACAAAGAATTTTAGGAGGCAGAGGGGTAGAGAGAATTGATAATAAAAGCAAGGGCTTTGAGAATAGAGGACGTTTTTAAGTCATGTGACCAACAAGACGAAGGACTAGACATTTTCTCTGTTTCTAACAACCTCTCAAATCTCTTCAAAATTTTGTGCAAGAGATAAAGCAGGGGCAGCTAGGTGGCACAGTGAATAGAGCACTGGCTCTGGAGTCAGGAGGACCTGAGTTCAAATCTGGTCTCAGACACTTGACACCCTTACCAACTGTGTGACCTTGGGTAAGTCACTTAACCCCAATTGCCCTGCCTTCCCCCATCCAAAAAGACCAAAAAAAAAAAAAAAAGAGAGAGAGATAAAGCAATTTCAACTGTGTTGGGGAGTGATAGGACATATTCTACAGAGTAAGATGGGGGCCTTACAGTGGGTATGACCTGCAATGAATTGGTGCTTAGAGTAACCACTTTCACTGCCTCAGGAGAAGGAGAATCAGGCCTCCTGAGGGCAATTGACCTCCAGAAGAGTGGGAAGGCATGGACCCAGGGAGGAGATTTCATGGAAAATGGGGGAAAACTAATTATGGGGAAGATAAAAGTTAATACTAAACTATACAATCATTGACATGGGAAAACCCCTACCATTGGGGTACTTACGCTTTCCATCAACTGAAAGAATTGTTATTTTCTTGAGTGAGTCAAAAGAAAAATAACAACAGCAAAGAACATCTGACTAGTAATAATCATATGAAAAAATGATACAAATCACTAATAATAAGAGAAAAGCAAATCAAATAATCCTGAGGTTTTGCCTCACGTCCTGCAAATTAGCAAAAATGACAAAAGATGGGAACAGTTGATGTTGGAGGTATGGGCAAGACAGGCCACTCTTGTTGATGTAATTGTGAAATAGTACAGCCATTTGGAATTATACAAATGAAAAGAGTGAAGGATAATGTAAAGTTGAACTGGTTCACTATAGGGTCCAGAGGGCTGGCCATTTTGCAAATATTCATCATGAGCACTGCAACATTAGATTACCAAATATCCCCTGAAAGAATGTTCCTTATTGCCTCTAGATGTCCCTCCTAAGAGACTTCTCCAAGGAGAACCAGTGAGCCATCCTTCCACTGAGTTGCAACTTTCTTCTGACCTGTGGTTTGATTTATACTGAGAATGTAAAGACTAATATGACTTAATTTCTCCAGTCCCATACTTCCTCCTTGGTCTGTGGATAAAATCTCACATTTGAAGCATCAGTGGTTAAATCAATGTCCATAGATGGTCTAAAAGCTGTGTGATTCTCAGTACGGCCATCACTGCAGAGCTTCAGGAGCAGCACTAGCCACCAGCCACCTAGTAATTGCTAGTGGTAAGGTCAGACTGCAAATTCAGGTCCTTTGATTCTGGGTTTCATGCTTTTTCCCTAAGGATCTTTAAACAGAGAGGGACAACATAGCACCTAAAAACAGCAGATCAAGGCTCAAGCCCCACCAAATTTTGCATCATGATTTGCCTCCCAAGCACTTCACCCCTCCCCTATCTTGCCTGTTTCCCCCATACACACACTGACCTATTGCTATCCCTTCTCTGGTTCCTGGTCTGTTGCATACAGGGCACTTATAACTCCTGGGACATATTTGGCTGCATCTAAGGAGCAAAGGGGAAGTACTAAGACACCAGATCACATGGAAAAGTCTTCACTGCTGTTTATGTCAAGAGTGATGTTGGAATATCGTCAGATCTCACTATGTTTATTCATCCCAGTCTCCTGAGAAATCATTCAGGCATGTTTATGGCCAGATAACAGGTTCCCATCAAACTAGACTTTCACCCTACTCCTTTTGGGGTAGGAACAATTTATTTCAGTATAACTTCCCTCTCTAGTTACATTATTTGATCCACAAGCATTTACTAAATGTCAGCTATGTGTCAGATACTTTGCTAGGTTCTGGTTATATGAAGATAAAAAAAAAAAACCCAAAAAACAAAACCAGTACCTACCCTCAAGGGGTTTACATTCTCTTAAGGGAATATAAAACCAACTTGGGTTACTCCAGGAAGCAAGTTTAGATCAATTTCACATATGTGTGTATACCCCCCACATATATTACATATATATGCACAATATACATATAAATACATATATGTGTATGTACACACACACATACACAATAACCACTAGGTAAGGCTACAGAAGAGGACAGTGGTATCAACGATACCACCTTGCTACCAAGCTCAGATGACTTTCATACTTTCATGATGTCAGCCCATTAGACAAAGGTTTCATGTGTTGCGAAGTTATTCTCATTCTCTGAAAAAAGCAGAGGTTACCCCAGAGATCACTGAGTATTTTCCTAGCTCTAATCCAGCTTTGGTCTAAAGCATCAATCTGGGTGCATGTAATCTGCAATGAATGTATTAATGAGCAAAGTTCAAATAAGAGTAAATTATTCCTAGACCATGAACCAAGAAGTTAACATAATTTCTAGAAGTCTTGATTCACAGTAAGGAACAAACAAGGAAAAAATACCAATTAAATAGTTGATATCTCCTTAGGAACGGACTAGGTCATCCATATTCAAGATTAATTGAGTTCAAAAATCACATTTCATCTGAGTCACAGTGCTTCTCTCTTTTTTTTACCTCTGTGTTCACCTTTCTCAGCATGAGCCAATAAAAATACCCAGCATTCTCCAAGTCACAGAAGATATATTTTTGTTCATTAATCACCAAGCAGAGGTTAGGACATAAACAAATCATTATTATTTATACTGAAAGTGGCAAACACCCCATTCAAAGGCATTCATTTCCTCCCTGAGCATGTGCTACCTGGACCAGAGCAAAAGAAATATGTATTTTTGCTTCCTTTTAAGGAAATGTCACCTCATTGCCAAACCTCAAACATAACAGGCCCAAATAGAAGGGAATGTTTCTCAAGTGCAACAGGGAGGTCATTTAGATTAAAAAGCCTCCCTTCTGTCCTCTCCAAATAGGGGCTCCATATTAAACTTTCTTTGGAAAG
The DNA here is from genome assembly GCF_028583685.1 of Petaurus breviceps papuanus. Classification (NCBI taxonomy): domain Eukaryota; kingdom Metazoa; phylum Chordata; class Mammalia; order Diprotodontia; family Petauridae; genus Petaurus; species Petaurus breviceps. The sequence goes on along the minus strand of NW_027185779.1, from coordinate 956,821 downwards.
CCCCTAAAGTCTTGCAAATCTTTTCTTCAAGAGAAATTTCCATCACAATTGGCATTATAATGGCCTCTTCCGTAATCCCCTCTTGCCAAGTGACCAAAAGCACTAACCTAGAGAAAATGTTTCCCAGAGTTTATTTCCTGGGCAGCCATTAGGGAAGAAATAGGAGCCCCAGGGATGTAGCTGGGAAGAGATCACTCTTATCTTCCCTCAAACCTGGTCTTACTGTGTAACAAGAGATAAATTACTTACCCTCTATGAGGCTTGGGTTTCTTGTAGTGTCTGTAAGATGGAGTTGGCCCTCCCCCTTTCTGTCCCTGGAATTTTGTCAGAATTAACTCACTTGGACTTGCTGCTTTTATGGGATCTCTATGGAAATAATGAATCCAAAAAAACAGTCCCCAGGAAAGCATGAAATTTAGACATAATAAAGTCAAATATTGTAGTGAAGGAAAGTAATATGGATAGTGAATTTTTGAGAGGGTGGGGATAGGGTGTGATCACTCTCCCCTGAGTGGGAGAAAAGTTCATGTCCTGATCAGCCATGATCCCAAGAGGCTTCACTTCTAAGGTTTGGACTTTAGACTCTCAGGTTAGTAATACTCCCTCCCAAGACCACTTAAGGTCTGTAAGCAGGCTGTGGTTGAATGGACTTGTTGGTAAAGAGGCAGATGGCTTGAAGTAACCATTACCTTCTCCCTTTTTGCCTTTCCTTTGCCTTCCTTGACTGAGAAACCTTCCTATACAGAGGTGGAAGGATATGGTTGTCAGCCTTTGCCCATAAGTCTCCAAATTGGGTGTGAATCCAGTAATCTATGCTAAACTCTATGCTGCAAACTTGGGTATGGCCATCTTCCAGAAGGTGATTGATGAATGTGAAACATTAAAGGTTCTTTTTATTCTCCTCTCATCGGCAGACCTGGAGCTGGTCTGATGGTTTCAAAGTCATTTCCATATTGAGCATAGACTGTGTTTATACTGGTTGATAGATAATTGTTTAAGTCATTTCATGCATGAATGTTTGGTCTTCCCACCTGGAATACAGTATTTTCTATTTTCACACCCAATCAGGGCAGACATTAGCCTCCACTTGAAATTGTATTCTTCAAGCCCCAACTCAAAATGCCACTTCAATTCAATTCCATTTATTAAGAGCCCTCTCTGTGAAACACAATATGCCAGCCAGGTGCTGGGGCACGTGCTCCCTGTTCCTCACTGAGTTTGCAGTAATACACCAGATAACATGTGAAGTCTTTAGAGGTGTACACAACAACACCCTACCTGTGATCTGCAAGTGGAGATTAGAGAAAGCTTCAGGGAAAAGATTGCATGTAAATTAGATATCAAAGAACAAGATGGAGTTTAGCAGAGTGGGAGAGATTGGAAGTACATTCTAGTCAAAAGTAAACACTGAGAACAAAGGCACAGAATATGAGAGAATACAGGTCATGTTCAAAGGGTGAAGACTAGTCTAGGTTGACTAGACCATAGGGTGCAAGGAAGAGTAAGATGAGATAAAGCTAGAAAGGTGGGGGAGAAGGAGGAAATTTCCAGATTGTGGAGGTGCTTTAAAGCAGGATAAAAAGGGCTGACTTTTACTTGGTAGACTATAGTGAGTTACTGAAGACTTTTGTGCCAGGATTGAAATGACCAGATCTATGCAAGATAAAAATAAGGAAGTTAAGGAAATGAAGGATGGATGGGACAGGATAGAGCTATTTGGACTTTATTAGAGTAGTCCAGGCAAAATAGAGTACATATAGAAATTGTTTCTGTTCTGATTAGAAACTCTGAGGGTCTTCCACTCTCATATTGATTCTTTTATGAAGGCAAACTATGCCATATTTTGCCTCTATTCTTACCTAACTTTTTCTCCCACTACATCCAGGGCCATCTTCAGTCATCCTGATCTATATCTTGCCACTGGACCCAGAAGGTTCTGGAGGAGAAAGTGAGGCTGGTGACTTTGCACAGCCTTGCCTCACTTAAATCCAATTCACTTGCAAGTCATGGCATCACCTTCCTGATGCCATGGTCCTCTTTGAGAATGAAGGATAAACAACAATAACCTAGGCTTTAATCACTGAATGGGTGTTGCCTCAGACAAAGCGAGATCTAGAAAAGACCTTTGCTTGAAAGGCCAAGGTCTCCCATTGCATCCAGAGCATCACCAGTAGTGACTCTGATGACTCTAGAGGATAGAGTGAGGCTGATGACTTTTCACAGCTCTGCCTCATTTAAATCCAATTCACTTGTAAGTTAAGATGTCAACCTCCTAATGTCCTTGGTCCTCTTTGAGAACAAAGGACAAACAATAACAAACAACAACAACAAAGAGGATTGTACTGTGACAACGGTAGTGAAAGCAGAGAAGGCAAGATAGATTTTCTTGGTAAAGATACTGGAGTAGTTTGCCATTTTCTTTTCTAGCTCATTTTACAGATGAGGAAATTGAGGCAAACAGGGTTAAATGGCTTGTCCAAAGTCACACAGCTAGTAAGTGTTTAAGGCCGTATTTGAACTCACGAGGATGAGTTTTCCTGACTCCAGACCCAGCATTCTATCTAATGTGCATGTATGTGTATATGTATGTATGTGTGTGTGTTTATGTATGTATCTCCAATGCTAATCTGTATGTTAAACTCTAGTCCTACATCACCAACTGTCTTCTGGTTATCTCTATCAGGATGTCCTATAGGTACCTCAAACTGATCCTATTAAAAATAGAACTTATATTTCCCCACACATCTCATCCATCTGAAGTTGAATCCATTACCATCCTTCCTCTCCCCCAGGTTTGCTACTCTGAAATCATCCTTCTGAAGTCAATTTTCTCCCTCAACTTCACCATACAATTAGTTGCCAGATCTTAATCCTACCTTCACAAATCTCTCACAGCCATCCATTCTCTCAATCCATACAGCCTCTAGACTGGCCTGAAATATCTCAGTGTCCTCCTGGTCTCTCTCCCTGAATCCAGGTTTCTCTCTTCTCCAATTCATCCTCCTTACAGCTGCCAAATTGACATTCCTAAAGCACATGTTTGACCATACTGCTTCCTTGATAGAGAAGTTTCAGCAGTTCCCCATCGCTTCTAGGGTAAAAGACTAACTACATTTGGGGGCATTTAAAGTCCTTTTCTATCGGGCTCCAATCTATTTCTAGAATGTTTTTCATACTACTCTCCCTCATGCTAGTTCTTTCCTATATACAATATTCTACCTCTTCTCTCCCTTCCCTCATACAGGGTCTTGCTTACATGTGAAATGCTATCCTCTTCACCTTCAGTTTTTGGATTCACTAAATTCCTTCAATGTTTGGCTTAAGTGCTACTATGTACATAAGGTAGTAGTCCATTCAGCCCTTCCATCATTAATCTCCTCCCCTAACCACCCTCCCACCCAGTTTTTTTTTTGCATTTACTTTGTATATAATTTGTATCTACTTGTCTGCAAATGGGTTGTTTCCTCCTAGAAGAGTGTAAGCTCTTTGAGGGCAAGGACTATTTCATCTTTCATTTTGTATCTCTAGCACCTAGCACAGTTTCTGGAAAAGAGTAGATGCTTAATAAATGTCTGTTGAATTGAACTGGTCAGAAACTCCAGCAACATCTCTGAAAAGAAAATGATCATCTTGTCTCTGATGCCAAGGGAGGAAGGAAACTTTCCCTAATCTTTCCAACTGAAATGACCTCTTCTTCATATGATTTCACATCATTTTGTGTCACTGTCCAGTACTGAACACATTCTAATTTAAAAAAAAAGAGAGAGATGATTTTGTAGATAGACAACTTGGGTTTGAACCCCAACTTTGCCATTTAATATCTGTGTGATTTTGACAAGTCAGTTAACTTTTCTATACTTCAGCTTCTCTTTGTATTAATAAGGGGTTGGACCAGATGACTTCTTAGGTCCTTTATAAACCTATATCAATGATCCTATGATCTCCTTTACTAGATTATAAGCTCCTTGAGGGCAGGGACCATGTCTTATTTAGTTACATATAACCCTCATTGCCTAGTATAAGGCATTTCATATAATAGACACTGAATGGATACTGAATATATTAGTGAATTAGCCACAGGCATGATTTGAGAAAAGCCTCATCACCTCATCATACTTTGGCCAGGGCAAGGTAACATGAAACAAAGAAAAACAAGATGATCTTCAGTTCTATGAAGTCTGTGTGTCTCTGTGTGCTGACCTAACCTTTCTGTGTCTCATTTTCCCCCAACTGTAAAATAAAGATAATAGTATTTGCCCTCTTCCTCCTCACTGGTATATTTTAAGATCAAAATGAGACAATCTATATGCAGAGCATTGAACTCCTTGGAAGAATGGCTCTATAAATCTAAGGTAGCATTAGTATTTTATTTTTGATAAGGAAACTCCATAAAGCACCCGGCTGTTGCTGGTTCCCCATTCCCTGATATTTATGGTCTAACAGTCAATAGTCATAACTCATTAACGTTACATCAGCCTGATTAATGAGTTTAAAGTAATGAGGCTTGCCCAGTCATGTATTATATCCAATGTTAAAATACACATGTAAGGGTGACAGATCTTCACAATAGGGGTAGAAATGAAGGGCAAAAGTCATTAACTTACTCCTCGAGGGCAGGGACCATTTCATTTTTGTCTTTGTATATCCTCAGTCCCTAGGACTATGCCTGACACATATTACACCCTGAATAGTTTGTAGACTGATTGATGACCTCTGCCTTTCTCCTCCGGTTTGCGGAATGCCTCTTTCATGTTTATAGAAGCTTCAACTTGATTTGTGTGACCTCAGCTCCAATGACCAAGGGATTTTAAGAAGAAGGGTGGAAGACTTGATGTTCTAGGGAAGGGGTCAGTAAAATGGGAAAGGGTATTAAAAAGCACCTGAAATGTCTGCCTGGTGTGGTAGGCTTGAATATTAATAAATAAACCTGAAAATACATTGATATCACCCTCACCCCCATCCCCAGTATGGCAGAAGGCAGCCCTACAAAAGTGATTACATTCTACTTTTTCCTCAAAAGAAGATGCAGTAGTGGCAGCTCCAGCAGATGGCAGTAACAGGTCTGCAAAGAAAGAATTAATAGCAATTTTGGAGGCCAGGAGGGATTACAGACATAGAAGTAGGGTGGAGAAGCCGTGAAGTACTTTTGGTTTTGGTAAAATAGCCATGATGATGGGGTCTTCTAGATAAGAAGCAATGTTTCCTTGCCTAAGAGTGAGAGATGTTTGAAGAATGTTACCTCTCCCACCAACACTGAGATCGTAGGAGATTGTCAGTCCTTATTTATGAGGGATGGGAAATGATTATAGTACTTGATTTCCCCCTTGTTATTTACTATTCTATTCTGTTTTAATTAAGTGCTTTGCTATTTGTCTCCTGATTCCTGCTAAGTCTCTTGGTTGAAAAGATACTGGCAAATGACTCAAGCCATATTTGTATAACTATGATTATCTAAAACATTCCACATAGAACATGAGTTATTAAGGCATCCCAGAGTCAAGTGTTGTTAACATGTAATTACTAATAGATTTAGAACTCTTATTTTGAAGGAGATTAATTGAATTAGTCACATAATAGTCAGTGGGAGGTGGAGGTAGTAAAGTCAAAGACATCTGGATCCTTTTTGTTTTGTAGACTTTTGCATCAAAGATTTTGGTTTCTTTTTTGAAAAACTTCCCTAATTTTTCCTGACAAGTCCCCAAGCTAATTCCCACCTCAGTAAAGGAGAGATATGTGTCAAGATTGTCAATAATGCAGTATGGATGGGGTTGTTTGGTGCATAGGTCCTACACTGGCAATTGTCAAAGGAGACAGCAAAACATCTCCAGATTCTTTCCAGAGTTCAGTAGGGCATATTTTGCAAAGTGGATTTTTCCCTTTCTGTTTTTAAAATTGTATACTTCAGGGGAAAAGTAATTTATAGGTTTTCAGATTCATTTGCATTCTACTCCTCAAAATACTGCCTCAAAATTTGAGTGCTAAGAAGCTTGTGTGAGTTGTTTCCTTCTTTTTGAAACAGAAAGTTGAATAATTTCCAAGTCTCAAAACAATAGATTTTTAATCCCCACATTATTGTGTTTTGTTACAAATCCCTCAAAATATGAAAAGGTATTGGGTTAGGTAGGACCTTTGAGATCTCTATGCACCTTAAATTTTAAAAAACCCTCAAATTCCTGAGAATTATCTATAGGGATTAGAGATCTGTGATCATAGGATCATTGATTAAGAGCTATAAAAGGATTTCAGAAACTATCTAATTCAACTCATAAATTTTACAGATGAGGAAACTGAGGAACAGATTGATTGAGTAATATGTCCATGGTCATAAATAGAAGAGTCAGAATTTGAATCCATGACCTTTGACTTTAAACACAGTCCTCTGTCCACTGCACCATGATGAAAACCAAACTAGGACTTGGAGGGCAATAGTAATATTGAATTAAGAGCAGTATACATATTGCAGAGTACATGGTTCAGGAAAAATTCAGAGACCTGATTTGCACTTAATATGATTGACCCTGCATGGAAATGATGTAATTTGAACCTTTGGAAGTGTGAAATGTGTGGTCTGGGAGCCAGAGGCCATTCTGGGATTTGGAAAGCCAGTTGATGAGGAACAAAATACCAAGTTATATGCTTGGCCCAGTCCAACAGTAGCAGAGATACAGACTAAAACATCCATCAAACATACTGCATTTGGAAGAGGACTTGGTAGGTGAATGCTAAGAGGACATAGTGTTGTCAAAACTCATTCTCTCCAGGGACTGGCCTATGGTGGCATAGGGGAGAATGAATTCCTGGCTATTTGTGAGAAATGTTTGTATTTCTGTCCTTGCTATATCTTTACAGTAAATAACTGTTTGTAAAAGCTTTTCTTAAAATATGAAGTTGGAGTAAGAGAACTCCAATGAGTTCCCTCACTTCTATGATGTTACTCTGTCCTGGTTTTCCTTTTACTTGTTTGACCATTCCTCAGTCTCCCTTGCTGGATCTTTGTCCAAGCCACCTTCACTAAAGGTGAGTGTCTTCCAGGGCTCTCTCCTGGGTCCTCCTTTCTTTTCCCCCGATACCAAGTCAAGACATCATCCTCATGATGTCATTGGTCCTCTTCAAGAGAATGAAGGATGAACAACAATACCAAAGGTTAGCAAACTCCCTCTCACAGCCTGCATTTGCACTCATAGCTAGAAATGGTTTTTTATATTTTTTAAATATGATAAAACTTTGTTTTAAAATGTAAAAAACATTCTTAATTCCTAGCATGTGACCCACTGGGTGTTTGGCTGATTGATGCTCTATATTATTTAACTTAGTGATCTCATCAACTCCCATGGATTCCATTATCATCTCTATGCTAATGATTCTGAAATCTGCTCGTCCAGCACTAACCTCTGTTCTAGTTTTCAGATTTGCATCTCCAACTAGTTATCGGACATTTCAAAGTGGGTATTTGGTAAAATCTTAAATTCGATGGCCAAAACTGAACTCATTATCTTTCTCCCCAAAGCTTCCCCCATTTCTAAACTTCCCCATTAGTGTTGATGGCCCCACCACCCTCCCTGTCACCCCGGCTCACAACCTATGTATGTACCATACTTGCTTTCTCACTCTCTTACCCCCTCCCCCATATTCACTGTGCTGCCAAGGCCTGACTTGTAGATTTTATCTTTGTGATATCTCTGATATATATCTCCTCCTTCTACCCCTGACACTACCATGGTTCTGGTAAAGCCCTCATCACCTTACATCTGGACTATTGTAATAACATTTTGGTTTGTTTCCCTGCCTCAATTCTCTCCCCACTCCAGTTCATCTTCCACTTGGGTATCAAATTAATCTTCCTGAAGCATGTTTCCTCTTAGGAGGAGAGACAGAGAGGTCTGTGGACATTGAGGTGGGGACTAGACAGTAGCAAAGTGCATCAGTACCACAATGGGAGGAGGAGCAGCTGCAGGGAGAAGTGACCCACCACCCAAGAACAGTAAGGGAACTGAACTGGTCTGAGCATGTCAACCCCAAGTCAATAAATTTCAGTGGCTTCCTATCATCTCCAGGATTAAATATAAAATCCTCAATGCCCTTCATGAACTGCTGCCTCCTACCTCCCCAATCTTCTTTTATCTTATTATTATTATATTACTATTATCTTTTATTTTATTCACCTGCACATACTCTTCAATCCAGGGACACTGGCCTCTTTGCTTTTGTTCCTCACACAAGACACTCATCACCCAAATCTGAGAGTTTCCATTGATTGTCCCCTATGCCTGGAATTCTCTCCTTCCTCATTTCTGCCTCCTACCTTCTCTGGTTTCCTTCAAGGTTCTATTGAAATTCCACCTCTAAGAGAAGTCTTTTCTGATTCCTCCTTGATGCTAATGCCTTTCTGCTCTTGATCATCTTAAATTTATTAGAATGTAAGCTCTATGACAGAAGGGAATGTCTTACTTTTCTATCTCCTCAGAGAGAGTAAATGCTTCATTCATATATTCATTCCTCCTGTCTGTAGCTGGGTTGTACATAATTGTTTGCATGTTGTCTCCTCCGTTAGAATGTGACCTCCTTGGTAGCAAGGACTGCCATTTGCCTCTTTGTATCTCCAGCACTGAACATAGTGCTTGGCCCATACTAGTTGCTTAGTAAACATTTATTGATCAACTAACTGGAAAGTTGAAGATAGGCTACAGGCACCTGCTTCTATCACCTTTATTAGCCCTATTTCAGAAAATCTTTTTACATGAAAAAAAAATGCAAGGAAGACCTCAAGAATTGCAAACATAATTGATCCCACTCGACTGTTCAAACCTCAATGGACATTACTCTCCCTCCAGCATTCCAGCCAAGCTGGATTTCTATCTGTTACACACACACACACACACACACACACACACACACACACACACACACA